>NC_025695.1:2157593-2182735 GCF_000633955.1 Camelina sativa | reverse complement strand
ATGGGAAAGGCGGAGGATGGGGATTTGGATTTGGATGGGGAGGTGATGGACCCGGCGGAAAAGGTGGTCGTTGTTGGTATCCCGGTTGTGCTAAAAAGTTAACGGACAGTCATAATTAAAATAAGAGATTGCCTAAAAGAGCAATGATAACTCTTAAAGTCATGCTTTGTCACCGTTTCATTCACAATAATTCCACTGTTTTCCCCTTTGCAACGGCCTAAGAACTCGACGATTTCTTTCTCTTTATTTTTTGTAATATCTTGTGAGATCTTTTGCTTTGATTGAAATGAAATGTTTCCGATTTGTTTGTTCTCGCTCTTCCAAACTTTGACTACTTTTACTTTTTTTATAAAAACAAATTAAAGAACTAATTCTTCAACTGATTATTATAAAGACCCAATACTAGTGTGTTACTTTTAATCGACCGCTTAGCTGCCGACAATAAATGTTGTATTAACAGAAAATATAAATTCAACAACCTACTACTAATTCTCATTTTAAGGATTTGCTTTGGTATATTTACAAATATATACTTACAAAATTGGTTTACACTGTACGTCTCTGTCCGCAAAGAGAAAGTATACTGTGTTTTGAAATAATAAATACTGTGGCAAGAATCAATGATTCGATATCGTAATTAAAACAAGAACGATAATTGCATTGATATTTGTAGCCGCACAAATATGGATTGATTTTGGGTTCAACAACTTTGAATTGGTCATATCATGATTCTGATATTGCGACTCAACAAAGACAAAAGAGTCGCAAAAAAAAAACAAACAAACAAACAAACACAAGAGTGTAAATGAGGGACTCGTACGTCATAGTAGTAGTAATTGTGTTATCGAAAAATAAATTTGATTTTGGGTCAAATTTAATCATGGCCAGTCTCAACTTAATAAGATGATTGTTTACATGATTAGTAGTATGTTTTAAACAATTAAGCTTATTTGACAAGAACTTGTAATCCAATGTTTTCTACTACTCCATTAACGATAGATGTATCATAACTTAGATTTGTGAGACTCATACCAATTTTTATTTTTAAGTGTGTTGGTTGGTGTCTACTAAATTGTGATCGGCAAAAATAATGTCTCATTGGCATTGCTACTGAAACACATAATCTGCAGACGTATATTTAATGCACCTTACACAGTTACACGTTGTTTTGGTGTTTAACTGTTGTTGGTGTAGTGAACTATGATCATGATTTCTTAATCACACATTCTGTAAAATGATATATCACTAGTCATAGCTTTAAATTCATGAATCTGAAAACAAACTACGATGTTTCTGATTATCTTCTATCAAGATCACATTATGCATATGAAAACTGATAAATTTAGAAAACCCTAGGTTTTTGCTAACGGGTAACCCGACCCGGATCCGCTGTTTTCATGAGCCGGAGCTCCAAAACTTTCCTGTGAGAGTTAGAGTGAATCTCGGTGGAGAATGTCGGGCTACAAGCGGGTCTATATTCGGTTAAAAGCCGACCCGACTTGAACCGGACACCACAAGCATTACACAGTGTCTTGGCACCTAATGGACCCATTCTCCATTGAGGCGTTTTCTCTACTCCACAATGGCTGCAGCATCGCCTCGGCTGCTGCTTGACTCCGTCAACGGACGACGCATCCTCCGTCTGTCTTCCTCTCTTCTTCTTTCCGACAACGGCGGTGGGTAGCAGAGAAGATGGGGACTCCAGAGACCAGACACGGCTGTTGGGGCGGCGGCGTTTGCTTCGGGGTTTGACCGGAACACACTGTCTCTGAACCTCCACCGACACCGGGAAATCACCGGACAGATAAGATTCCGAGAAAGAATCCTCCACGAAATTGGATAACCACTCTAGATCCTCCAAATCACCAACCTTGACAGAGTAAACAACGTAAAAAGACAAATTAAAACAGAGCAAAACAGAGTAAAAACAGGGGAGGGGGGAGGATAGAAACAGAGTGGGTAAGTGGGCTTACTGGAACGTCGTCACTAGGAAAAGATAAGAGATCTTCAAGCGGTGAAACACGAGTACTCTGGTCGGAAAAGCCTTTACCTTTGTCACGTTCTTGTTCTTGTTCGTCTTCTTCTTCTCTTTGTGACGAAGACGACTCTTCTCGTATGAAAGCACTAGCAGTGTCGGCGTTAGAGAGGTCAAGAAGGTCATCGACGGAAAAATCATCGAGAAATGCTTCTACACACTCCATATGGTTTACTTTTTTTTTTTTTGTCTATAAACGTTTGAAAGCACTAGAATTATTATAATGGTAGGAGGAGCGAATCCATATTTTTTGAAAAAGTTTGTTCGTGTTCCAATATTATTTACACAAATTGCATTCTCTTTTTTCAAAAGTTTTTAAAATCAGTACGTGTCTATCTCGAGATAGAGAGAGAAGGAAGACAGTAGTGGAGAGTAGACAGAACTGATTGGGGTTTGTACCTTGTATAAGCAAGAGTGGGTGTTTTAGGTTTTTGTGAAGTTGGGAGACTTTGTTTGGTAATGTCTCGTTGCGGCAAATCATCAAACCACGCATTGCCACGTCAACATTTCACTTCATTCCTTAGAAAAATTGAAGGAAAGATAGATACAGACAAAAAAGTTATTCAAATTTTATCTACATAGACTAAAAAAGATAAACTCTGGAATTATTTCAGAGTCCTTAATCCCAAATTTTTAAGTTTGTAATATATCATAAGACAGGCCAAGATTTCTTCATAATTTAGAACTATCAGTTTAAGTTTGACAGATTTAACTAAGTTTGTCAATTTTGGTACGTAATTTTTGAAACCACAGTGTACTACTACTATACGCACGCATCAGTCCGTAGTTAGTGACTTGATTATGAAAGTTTCAAAATGGAAGATCTGTAGAGAATTACAACAACAAAAAAACTAATAGTAATTCCTTTAACCAGAAGAAAAAAAAAAAACTAGTAATAATTCGTACGTCGACAAGAATGATTGAAAAATATGGACTATAAAGTCTGGCTCCCCACTCGACCGTCGGTGGAAGGCCCATTTGAGAAATCTGAAATTGGGGACCAAAACAAAACAAGACAAGAACGTTAGATTATTTATTTGTTCTCTAAATCAAGAATGGAAAGAGTGATCACATGCCATGATGAGACGTGAAAACATTGCTCATTGTAAATACATATGCGCAGTGTGAAAACATTGTTCATTGTAAAAATATAGCTTTTTGGGGACAATAGTTTTACACTATAAAAAATCGGTTCGAAAAAAAAAAAACCCATCAAAGGGTTCATACATTTCACATGGACATCATAAAACCCATTAAAAAAAAGTAAATAAAATCTCGAAAGTGCAAACCCATAAAAAAAAAAAGTAAATAACCTTAATTGACAAAAGAACCCGAAACTGAACAACTTTTCTCGAAAGTGCAAACTCATTTCGAAAAATATTAGAACCACAAATTAAAATTTTAGTATTATAAGCATGATGAATTAGATTTCATCAAATTGGGTGTTTGGTCTAGTGGTATGATTCTCGCTTCGGGTGCGAGAGGTCCCGAGTTCGATTCTCGGAACACCCCCTTCTTGCGTTCTATATAATTATTTTTTTTTGTTTTTTGACGTAATTAGAAGCGTAACCGCGTAACATATGGTGGGCGGTATCTGACCTGGTAAATGGACGGTTATATTAATAGGCCTACTTGGCCCACTGGGCCTACTTGGCCCACTGGGCCTACTGAATGCGATGTACAGTAACCAACTTTTTATGAAATATGATCTATAACTTTTATATTAGAACTTTCATGAAACTTTGATTGGATAGATTTTCATTTAGAGAAGATAGAACTTCAATGTAATCTTAACTCATAGGCGCACTAAACTAACTGTGACCACAATGTTATATAATTAAGTGATAAAATTATAAGAATATTGCATTCTTCCATATCTTGTGCTCAAATCCTGAATCCTCTAAACATTTAAAAACAAAAACAAAAACAAAAAAGTCATTTTCTCCAGATTGAAAAACACAGTTGAATTGAAAACCAATATCATTTTCTCATTATCATCAGATTTGTCTTCATATCGGATTAGTATGAATTTATGACCAACTATTTCCTGGTACCTAAATAAAGACAATCACAGATCTATTATAAGGTCCCAAATACGATCCACTATAAAATAATTCAACTAGTAATATAGACACGTTTCAGTACACAAACTTATTGCAGTTCCCAACCATATTTACAAACTAAATCGAATTACTCCACATATTAATTATCGCGACACCCTAGTTTACTCGACATGAAAAGCATAGTACTATTAAATAAATAAATTTAATTTGTGATAGTTGACAAAAAGTATATGTAACTGTATGTATGGATTTTTGATATTAGGTGGCTAGGTGCGGTGAAGCATTTATTAGCCGGTGCCAGTAAACCAAACGTTCCGGACTAGGTTAGGTGAAACTGTCAAATCAATTAATGTCACCGATTCATATACTTTCATTAAAGTATTTCAAGAAAACATCTAATATGTGAACTAAAGAAAGCCATCAATTCCAACATTTAATTCGACGATATGGACTTCCATCTTCATCAGGATAACACGGCGAACATATTTATTATTTGACCTTATCATTCCCCAATGAGACATTTTTAACCATCACCCTATCAGTGTGGGTTTATAACTTGAAATGGAAACACTCTATCTCTAACAGAGGCAAACAAAACTTGTAAGCATAGAGCTTTTTTTATATAACTAAACTTCTGATTCTGAGCAGAGTTATAGATAGAATAGAAGCCAATGGAAGCTATGAAGGAGACTGTGGAGGAGAGCTTGAGAGAGATGAGAGATACGTTTGCGAGTGGGAGGACGAGGAGTCTGAAGTGGAGGAAGAGACAGATCGCAGCTATATACGAGATGGTTAAAGACAACGAAGACAAGCTCTGTAGTGTTCTGTTTCAAGATTTGGGCAAACACAGTACTGAAGCTTTCAGAGATGAGCTTGGTCATGTCTTGAGATCAGCTACTGTTGCAATCAACTGTCTTGATAAATGGGCCGTCCCAAAACAGGTAAGAACACTAAGCATATTACGATTATCGAATTAGGTTTAGAATATTCTCAATTATCAAGAAATTGATTAATCATATTACTTGGTTCTGAAAAAAAAAAAAAAACAGAGCAACCTTCCTCTGTTGTTCTTCCCGGCAAAAGGGAAAGTGATATCGGAACCATATGGGACGGTTCTTGTTCTGTCTAGCTGGAATTTTCCTATATGTAAGATTCGGATCTTGAATTAGTTTTTTATATTTTATGAGTTAAGAGTTACAATTTCGAGATTTTTTTTTTATTGTTTGTTGTCAGCTTTGTCTCTGGATCCATTGATTGGGGCAATAGCAGCAGGAAATACCGTGCTTCTCAAGTCATCTGAATTAAGCCCTAACGCATCTGCCTTCCTTGCCAAGACAATCCCGGCTTATCTTGACAATAAAGCCATCAAAGTTATCGAAGGAGGACCTGATGTCGCCACTATCCTCTTGCAGCATCAATGGGACAAGATCTTTTTCACCGGTATTAATCCATTCACCTCTCAACACGTGATGACTTGCTCGGAATTTGCGTGACTGATGTTGTTGTTGTTTGCTTGTAGGGAGTCCCAAGATTGGAAGGATCATCATGGCTGCAGCAGCACAGCATCTGACTCCTGTGACATTAGAGCTTGGTGGCAAATGTCCCACCATTGTTGATTATCCCACCATATCAAAGAACATCAAGGTCTCTGCGCTTTGCTATGTTTCTCTTACCTTACCTCCCGATTTGATTGCAACAGAAACTCGTGATCGTAAAAGTCCCTAAATTTGAATTATTGGTGATGAATATAGTCGGTCGTAAAGAGGATTACTGGAGGAAAATGGGGATCTTGCAGTGGACAAGCTTGTATCTCTGTAGATTACGTTCTTATCGAGAAGAGTTTTGCGTCTTCTCTGGTACGTGAACGCTCACAGGGAAAACGCTCGCAAACTCTGTTTCTGTAGGATTTCTAAAAGTTTTGTGGTTTTCTGTAGATTGATATGTTGAAGCCATTGATAAGGTCTTTCTTTGGGGATAATCCTAAGGAATCTGGATGTCTCTCAAGGATTGTAAGCAAGCAACACGTTCAGAGACTGTCTCGTCTTCTTAATGATCCCCGTGTCCAAGCTTCCATCGTCTATGGTGGTTCTATAGACGAGGAGAACCTGTAAGCTTTAACTTAATCCTGTTTCTTGGATCACACGAAACTTGTTCTACATGTCATTTTAACCTAAATTTGTTTAACAGGTATGTTGAGCCAACGATCTTGTTGGACCCTCCTCTTGATTCTGAGATCATGAATGAAGAGATCTTTGGTCCAATTCTCCCGATTATCACGGTAATTAAGCCTATTCAAAGTATACAGTATATAGATGAGTAAACAATCAACTAATCGTTGTTGATTTGATTTTGTCTTATTTCCTCGATGTAATGAAGGTACGTGACATCCAAGATAGCATAGGGATCATCAAGTCAAAAGCAAAGCCACTTGCCATTTATGCATTCACCAATGATGAGAACCTTAAAACTAGAATTTTGTCAGAAACATCCTCGGGAAGTGTTACCTTCAATGACGTCATGATCCAGGTATATATATACACCATAATCAATTTTAATAGCTCAGAGTTATTTACTTTAGGTCTCGAATCTCGATAACGGTAACGACTCATTGTCTGATAGAAATGAATTTATCGATTTCGATTCTGAGTTTAAATTTGGGACTATATAGCAGTAAAAAAAACATATAGAAAAATTATTATATGGTTAAGTACTGTTGAATGGAATTGCAGTATATGTGTGATGCGTTGCCCTTTGGAGGAGTGGGAGAGAGTGGAATAGGGAGGTATCACGGGAAATACTCATTCGATTGTTTCAGTCACGAGAAGGCAATAATGGAAGGAAGCTTAGCAATGGATCTTGAAGCCCGATACCCTCCATGGAACAGCTTCAAGCTCAGCTTCATTAGACTCGCATTTAGTGAAGCTTACTTCAAGCTTCTTCTCCTCATGCTTGGGCTCAAAAGATCAACGTGAGAGACAAAGAAACACACACACAACACACACGTACACGATATATGTGATTGAATTATATCAGTATATCACTCTTATGTTTAATTTACATATTTTTCACTTAATAAGTCACATTCCAGAATCCAGATGTCTTAAATCATTCAAGCTTTGAGATATATCGTGTAAGCAATTTTTGGTATCAATCTATTTCTACCGGATATGATTTTAGTTATACATATATGTTTTGCGAAAACTTAAGATTATTCATTTAATTCTCCAATAATAGGCTTTGATGAATTGTATATCACCTTAAATAATACTTAATTTGATGAACCATTGGAGTACACAAAGAATGAATGTGATACCTCAATATATATTAATCTAGCTAGCAAGATTGTTATAAGGACCACTATACACGGTATACTTACACACACAGTAGACAGTAGTATGCATACATTGGATCATAAAGGTGTACGTATACGTGTCTTGTCCAACGAAAAAAAGACAAAAGAAAAGCTGATAAAAAGTATGGGCACACACGCCACAATAATAGATTACTGTATCACTGAACCAGTTTCTTTCATCCCCACCCTAACTAAAGCTCTACCAAAAACCCTAGCTAGCTTTTTTTTTTTTTTTTTTTTTTTTNTTTTTTTTTTTTTGGCACCTCGGCCTTCCTTGCCCCTCTTTATCTCCAATCTCTGCAGCATTCCTCATTATTAAATTCTATCTTTACATCTCTCCCTCTCTATTTTTCTCTGTTTCTGGTTATGTCTTATATATGTATATCTTCTTGACCTCAATTCCAACCAGAGACCATAAATCTATAGTTGTGTGTCCTTCACTCTTTGAGAGTTAATAAGCAAGGAGGATGGTTGACTTGCTATTCAAGGTACGATTCCCGAGGCTTAACTACGTGAACTTAAGGTGATCTAATCGTTTCTTTTTCTTATTTTCTACTTCTTGATTTTTTTTGTTCACCAAAGTACACGTGCCTTAAGTAGATAATGTAGACATATGCACGTGTCTAATTGCCTGGAAAATAGGATTAAGAAAGCTAATTACACAAATTGTTATGGTGCCATAACTTCGGGTGGGAGATACATGTCCGCCAAGCAGATAGCAAGAAAGGCTTACGGATTTTTATGAACGAGTTTTTATATATTTCACCTGATAGGTTTTTTTCTTATATCATTTACACGTACGAGCTCAGATCATGATTTCATATTGAGGCGTATATTGCGACCGATGTTAGGCTCTAGGATATATTTAGTCTTTCCGGAGAGGAAATTAATAAGATGCTAATATTTGGTTACCTAGACATATAGTAATATATTAGTGGCGTTAAGCAGGTACCATAGAGAAGAGATTAATACTTTATATGTTTCTACGTATGCGATTCGCCATATTAATCTGAGTAACTTTTTTCTGATGTATGCCTTTGAGCACCTGTTTATTTAATCTTTGAAGAATTATTGCACAGAGAAACCATTATATGGTCTTTGGTGAGGGGAGAGGGGNGGGGGGGGGGGGGACATGCTAATTAATTAAGTTTTAAGACCGTATCTAGATGATTTCTATAGCCGTTTCATTAAACCTTACGAACAATTAATTATACATAATAGTGAGTTCTAAAACTAATTGGTTTAATCTACAATAGCCACGTGATTCAACAACGTAAGAAATATATAATTAATCCACTAGTTGCTTCATATGTATTCGTCATTTATTCTTCAAACACCCATTCATTGTGAAGTAGAACACTACGAGTGTCTAGAATTGACAATATATAGGGCCAGTACTATAATCGTAACTTATATTTTGCCCTCATTTGCTTTCCTGTCGTTGTCACTATTTAATTCACTCTAATTAATTCACCTTCATATCTATCTATAAAGATTAATTCACTTTACAGTAACAATATAAAATAGGTGATGCTATATGAAGAAGATATAGTTCTGAATATCTAAATCATGTAGACTTCTCTGGACCTTATGAAAATAATAATAGTTTATCGAATATTATATAACAGAAGAATTTCTCGAGTTTATCCAATGGGAGAAGCAACCGGCAACATCGGCATAAACATGGAAAAAAAAAACGTATCGAGAACCAAAAAAACAAAAAACTTACGTGTTTATATTACCCACAAATACTAAATTATAATAAAGATTCATTACCGTACAATTTAAATAGTAAATTAACACATCCATTATACATAACAACAAACAGCACACAATTGTTTATCCGATTTGCAAAACCGTCTAATAATAAGTATTACATATAGATCATCAGAACAATAAAACAAACACACGTTACATTTATAGAATCAATATGGAACAAAACAAAAAGAAAAACTCGCGTTCTTGATTTAATCAAGATCTAAGATCTTGGTGGATTTTGATAGAATTGCGTACCTGGTGGCATGAACACACTAGTCGTCATATTACTTGAATAGTATCCACCAGAATTAGGATCTACAAACATTGCCGATGAAACTCCTCCGCCACCGTCGGCCACAATGGGAGGATTAAACGGGTTTCCTCCTCCTCCTCCTGCGGATGAGCTTTGATGATCACTTCCCCCACTACCCGCACTCATGTAGCTGCTTTCAGGGCCTTGGTCATACAAAATTCCTTTGAAGAGGTGACCTCCGATATTGACTGTCGTTTGATAAGCGTATTGACCATCCCCATCGTCTACGTCACTCATTTTAACACACCGAAAAAGCGCATCTGAGCTCACTTCCCCTGGAAAACTTGCTTCCCCCATTTCTAACCCTAAAAACATATATACACATTAGATTTTACATATACTTAACAAAAAAAAAAATGCACATAAACACAAGTTTATTGCGTTGTGTTTTCATGTTATATTACGTGTTTAATTTCAAAACCGAACACAACTTTGTAATCTTTTTATTAAACTTGTTTTAGAAGGAAAAAACTAGCTAATAGACCGAAATTACAACTTAGAATTAATTTTGATTGAAAACAAATATATAATGTGTATTTTTTAGAAGGTAAAAAAAAATGTTTAAGTAGTAAAAGGAAATTTAACAAATTGTGTTTCTTTTGACAAAAAAATATGATTTGAATCTGAAGTTGTCCGAATCTCAAATTGTTATTATAAAGACAACAAATCTAAAACAATAACCTGCTGAGTCGGATGGTAAGCGAGAGGAGGAGGATGTTCCCGGAAGAGTAGTATCCCTATGGCGTTTAGGGATACTCGAACCGCCGCCTGTACCGCCACTACCGCTTCCGCCACCACCTCCAGATGTGGACATATGAAGCTGCTGTTGTCTCTCACGGCGTCTGGCAACGGGTATCCAAGTGCTCCTCACGTGTGTAGAACAATCGAATCCGCGGCTCTTACAGCAAGTCCTGCAACGCATGTGAGTGCAGTCTTTCTTTGCTTGGTTCCCACAGTCCCGACAGCTTATGGTGATGGATCTTGATGAGGTGGCTAAATCAGAGACGTCGATCTGATGACCTGGATAAAGATCTAAGCTTTGTTGTTGCTGTTGTTGTGGATGTGGATGATGATGCATGAGCATCTGCTCTGGTGGAATCTGCCATATCTGTTGGCTCGAGCTTGGGTTGATATTATTTGTGTTTGCGTTTGGTCTATACCAAATCCAGTTTGTCTTCTGTTGTTGTTGATTCTCTTCTTCTTCGTCTCCGTTGTTATTGTTGTTGTTGCCTCCTAATGAGAATATCCCAGCCATTTCCTAAGACCTAACACTTCAAACCCTAATCTTGATCCAACAATATCCATAATTCAGAAACCCTAATTACCATGAAATCCTTATCCTTTTTTTTTTCTCCTTCTTCTCACTAAAATTTAGCCTTTTTATCACTCGTGGGTGTCCTTGCTCTTCGAATCCAAACTCAAATTAAATGCCTGCCAAGATCTCACTCTCTCAGAACAAAGTGTGTTTCTTGGTAGTGAGTAGTTGAAGTGAGAGAAAGTAAGAAGAAGAAGAAGAAACAAAAGAAAGGGAAGAAAGAAGAATTTAAGCTGTCTTTGCTTAATTATGAATCTTTAATTTTTCTCTATAAATTTCTGCAACGCCGCCATGGACGGTTTTAGCCTTCTCTCTCCTCTGCTCTGCTCATCCCTAGAATTTAAGTCTCTCTGATTTGGTTTTTGCAGATTCTATTCTATGAAAACTAAAGTGAAAAGCTTTTCTTTCCCCTTCTCACTTCGGCTTTGTCTGAACAAAACGCTTCTAGTTCTGTCCGTATGAAAGTAAAAAGGATTTAAACAAAGACTCTCTCTCTCTCTCTCTCCTATCTCTTCTTTCTCTCTCTCTATCGACTCAGAGTTCACACCCACGGGGGATGATCCACTGGTTCTAGCTTTCTTGTTCCCATCCCATGGTCCAGAGTTTTCCACGTGGCCAATGTGTTAAGCGTATTTTCATCTTAAAACGTTACACTTAAGTATTTTCTTAATACAATTTTTTTTTGTAGTTATGAAACAAAAAAAGTTAGCCCATGTGTCCGTACATACTAATCAACCGTATTAATTAAGGTTAATTTGAAATCACACGCTTTTTTGTATATAAGATGACATCTCTACTGCTTAAATCTTTGCTTTTGTTTCGTCTAATCTCAAAGATTTTTAATTGCCCACCTAGATGCCTTAGGGTTCTCTCTTTGTTCGCGTTTTAAATAGCTTTGTTATCGGAATTTCTTTTTCTTCATATTTTACTAAACTCTAATGCTATACGTATTAATACATTTACACTAATCAAGTTATACCAAAAATACATCGAATTTCATTAATTAATAATTAATAGTATTATATATATACACACATATATTATTATTAGTAATTTTTGTAACAGATTTTGAACAAAATTCAGTTCTTGTTTATGTCAAAATATCATTCGACTTAATTAACAATGCGAAATAACGTCGCTTGGGGCATTCAACTTGTAATGGTTGTTCACTAGTGCTCACATTAAAGAATAACAAGTTCCTAGCTAGTTCTTGCATAACGTGTATGGAAAACAGAATAGGTACATAAAATGTAGTATAGCCATATTTAGATTGTTCTGAGGTAACTTGACTAATCTTGTGATCAAATCATCACAACTTTTTTCTTTCTTAATAAAATATTCCACATCAGATGTAATGGCGTTGGCGAAAACGCCAAAACATGGTATATATATAATCTACAATCTAAATAGTATAAATTTAAACAATCGCTATTTTGAGTAGACTAGCGATTTTAACAATTACAACAAAACATCCTAAAGAAAATAAATTATAACTGGCCAAAAAATAAATAATAAAATTGAAAATACGTTACTAGCTAGATAGAGTCCGAAGTGATTACTTCTTTAATAAACTAACATACGTACATGAACCAAAAAAATTACATGCATAATGCACTATCTCTTCTATGATTATACTGCCAACTTTGTTTTGTTTAGCATTCGGTTAAATAAATTGTTACTCTTTAAAAAATCATTAATTCCATGTTACTGCTCCAATAACTACAAATTGATTTCGATTCAGGAAACGAATAGAAGATATTCTTAATTTTCCCAGTAACGTGAAAATCGATGATTGTGAATTAATTATTAAGGATAGACTAATAGTCAATAGTGTATAAAATCATTTACCATGGAAACAGAGAGATTCGGGGCAGTGAAAAAGAGGCTCTCTTTTTATTGATTGTAACAAATGATCATATCTTAATATACGTTATCGAGTGAGATGAGTAACTAACGAAGTATTTTTTTTTTTTTTGGGCAAATCTAACGAAGTATTTACTATTAAAAAAAAGCGAGTAAAGATGAAAAAAAAAGCATGTTACTCTTTGGACTCTATGTGGCTATACAAGGGAACACTGCGCCACCTACATGTACTTTTTTGTATTCCTTTATTTTTTTCTTTATTTTGCCGACGTATTCCTTTATTTTCACTGTGAATATTGTAAAGATCAAAGACGAAGCGAAAATAAATTGTAATCCTTTCTTTTCACTGTGAAATTATATATATAAAGATTAAAGACGAAGCGAAAATATTGTATATCTGGTATCGTTAGTTTAGTTTTGGGCGTTTATGGGAGAGAATCTTACCGACAAAGGAGGAAAATTTAACTAATTTATCCTACTTTAGAGTTTAGTCTATTGCAAAAGAAAAATTAAAGGTTGAACTTTTGAAGGCTCAAAATTCTTTGGTTTACAAAATACAATGTAAAAAAATTCGAATAAGAAAAAATATATTGATTTGCATTCTCTATACATTGAGCACGTACGTAGGATTGGTGTTATGTATATAAGTATAACACGCGAAATACTTTTTCTTTCGATCACAATTCGCATCAAATATCTCAATGATGGTTTTGATTTGATATATTGTATAGCATGGTAGGACTATTATGAAATTATGATCATGCGATATCGCATTTTTTTTTTTTTTTTGTGATATCATTGTATTTTTGTAGTTATACTGTCTCTTTTTACTACACCGAAGTTAATGGATATGTTGTTTATGTCCCAATATGACAATATATATGGATACAGTTTAGTAATATTTTACGTTTTAGAAACTCGAATTCCATGTTATTATTATTATTTTTTTGTTTGTCAAAAGGCCTAATTCCATGTTATTTATATGATTATTTTGGATACATTACAATAACGAATGAATTTGAAGTACCCTTGTATCTAATATTCGTTATCTGAGATAAATATACTTTGTTTGAGATTTTAAAACTGTAATATACATCAACTAGGATTCTACAACTAAAGATGTTGTCGCAGGCCAGTCCATAAAGCAAGAATAAGTCTCTAATTTTAAGATCCAAAAAAAGAAAAAATAGCAACCAATGTCAGTTTTAAATTGGCTCAAATATTAAATTGGTGCTGTCACTTCCGAATCGAATCAGAAAAAAAAAATCATGTACAATACATCGTTTTTTTCTATTCGTATTTTGGATAATTAATAATGGACTCGTCCGCTTGATCACAAGACCGTACCAACTACTAACTATCAAGTTTGAGATCTTAAAATTAAGAAAAAAGTTAAATCGGCTTAGCATCAGGATCAGACGGATCCAGATTAGTGTCCAGTCCGAAGGTTTTGGAAAGAAAAAGGTATTTAAAATTGTGAAATCTAGTTATTATTATAGAATTTAGGGGGGAGAAGAAAGAAAAGAGAAAAGAAAACGAAGGGGGATGGGAATGATAAGTGGGAGAGGCCCGGGAAGAAGACGTTCAGTGTCGTTCGCTGTCTGTCCCTTAAACATGTCGAGAGGTCTCCTCTCGAGCCCTGTGTGTGTTGTTTGATTCTCTTTTGCGTTGACTCTCTCTCTTTCTTTTAAAAATTTCTTTGTTGTTTGTTGTTTTCCTTAAATAATTGATTTTGTTTTTATGTTTCTCACTGCATTAATAAACAATTTATTGTCGCTTGTGGGGTGAATTGATGTAAGAAGCCAAATAAAAGCTGAGATTGTCGTTGGCCGTGGCTGATGAGATCAACCAAAAAGTGGAAAATTAGAAAGCTGCATGCTCAAATTTGTCTTTTTTTAAGGGGTTCTCTTTAACTATATTATCAAACTGCGAAACTAGAAACCAAACAAAGGAAAGCCACGAAAATCTTAACTATATAGTCAACTTAAATACATTAAGACAAGTACTACAATTTATGTGAACAGTGGAAAACAAATTAAAAGAAGATATGCCGAGACAAAGCAATTTGTTTGTAAGTGTATTCTCTAGAAGATCTTTTTAATTATATGGAACGGTTGCTTTATGAAAGGAGTACATTGGAGCAAATGAGAACAAATTGAAACGAGACAATAATGAGAGAAAAAAATGAAACTATATTATAATGTAATGGCTGTCATTTTCTCAGCCTTTAAATGTGGCTTTTGGTTGATAATAACATCGCATATTTTTGAGTCTTTTAGCGAAAAGTCTAATATCATCTATTGGATATCTACATCAACCATATATAGTTTTTTTTTTAAAAAGAATAATAATAGTTATGCACCACGTCTAAAAGTAATATCCCATTCACCATCTCCAATTTGGAAAATTATACCTTCTTTATGTTTATTTATTTGTTTAGTAATTCCTCGATTGATTATTACCATTTGATGTTAGAATGGATACGTGAACTATTTACATATACTGTACATTCGTCTTTACATACTTTAGATGATATCTATTTCTATTTTCTAATTAAATGCATTATACTTTTCTTATTAAATCTCATACTTAATTGCATCTTTTGCGTTTTAACTTATGTTAACAATGAAAAAGGAAACTGTTTTCGTAAAACTACTAAACTGATGTAACTGTATTTTAAGATCTAAACGTAAGCACAAACCGAAAGTTCAATCAAACACTCTATGGGCATGGAATTAAAGTTAAAATTAAAGAGCTATGGATCTTTGGTTCACTCAGTAACCTAATAGGGCAATAGATGTTGAATTTTGACTATGGTCCATCCATGCGTAGTTAGTGATTGGTCGGTTGGTCCATATCTTATTGTAATGATGTGAATTGTATTTTTTTCACGTCACACACTCATTATATCCATTTTATCCAATTGGGATGCAAATTATTTTCCCCTAACAAACTACAAATAATTGACTACAGGAAGATTCCACTGCACCTTTACCTCCTCTCATTGCTCATTTAATGACTGTTTTCGTCTTAATTGAGTTTTTAATGAAATTAAGAAATATATACATACTGATAACACTTAGGCTTCTGTCAGTGTCCCCACTCTATAACAACTAAAATTAATTTCATACCTTTTTTTGTTTGTAACAAAGCAGGACCACTTCTTTGTCCTTATCAAGTCTAGTTAACTTTGAAATAGAATTGGCTCATACAATCTGAACTTATGATTCTTTAAATAGAACTATTTCCAGAGGTTTGCGTTAGATCCTAACTGCTATCCTCTGACGGATACATACAATACCAATATATGTATGCACATGTTATTTTAGCCAATTCAAAAAACCATATAAGCTCTGAATCAAACTAGGGTTCTTTAGATTCAAGGTAGTCTTAAAGTTCTAACTAAACTTGTTGCATCTCCCTCCTCTTAGCATCCACGAGCAAAGCAAGTTGTGCACATTTCCTTTTAGTTTCTTCCAGTTCCTTTTCTAAGTTACTTACCTGTTTCATTATCCGTTTATCTCAATGTTATAAACGATACGTAACAAACAGATGTTTGACTCGTTTTGTATTGCAGTATCAAACTTACCGTTTGCTCCAGTTCAGTTTCTTTCCTTGCATATTCCTCGCAACTGTTTCAAGAAAGCACACATCAAAATTGATTAGGATTCTAAGCGAGATATGTGACTGAAATGAGTTCTTTTTAATGTTGTGTGTATTATACCTCATGAAGAGTTGTATGTTCTCTTTGCTTATCTCGTCCGCTGACTTGCCAACAAGGTTGATTTCAACATCCTGGGAAGATTGTTTCACTTTAGTTTTTTTATTAGACTTGTGCATAAAACTTAAATTACCGAATGAATCTACTTACTGTAGCTGCAGGTTGAGGGTTGAGCTGCACAGGTTGGAAGTTACTTCTTAACCTTGTGTAATTTCTCAAATGCGGTGCTGCAACGGCGACTGTATAGCTTGAAGTGGCATTACTAAGATTGATTTCACGTATTACTGGACCACCTTGACTAACTCTATCAGAAGGCAAAGGCAGAGGATTGAATGTATTAACAGTAGGCGATTGATCACGTGTTCTCGGACCACCTTGACTGATTTTATCATTAGGCAAAGGCAATGGACTGAATGCATTGGCAGTAGGCGGTTGATCAGGTATTGCGATCCTTTTCGACTTATCTGCAGGCGTTTTATAAGTATTGTATCCGAAAACGTGGCAGTGGGTATACCTGTTTTTTTCCATAACAAGCAATGAAATAGTCAACCAAAGATATTGCGATTTGGAACCAAAATTTCATATTTGACAAAATATATTGAGAGAAAGATTGAATTAGGTTTTGGAGAGGAAGAAGAGACCAGTATCTAGAGACAATCTTTTTCAACCTCGCCTCCAGCCGCAGAAATAGAGAAGACCTCTCAAAATCTTGCTTATCGTGGGCTGGTTCTATGAAATTTGCTTCAAGAACTCCTGGGGAACAGATTTTGGTTAATGAGTCTCTCCACCACGTCTTTACCTCCAACAACATAGTTAATGGAATCAGAAAGGAGAATGAATCGTTATACCCACAACACCATTGCCGTTTGCTTCCCCTCCCGGAGTGACTCTCCAGAAAGGCTGTAAAATGGTGCAAGAGAGATCTCAACTTAATATAGCCATATGCAAAGCGGAACGCTTAAGTAACAAATATGCTAGCAAATCAATCTTTTAATGTTCTATTAAGCATTGCATTCATATAATATAAGTCTGATTTCTCTGAATTGTCACGTAACAGTTTTTACTACAGCTGCTTCTATGGGTTATCTAGACCATGGAAATGTCTGCTATATGCAAAGCGTACCCGAATGAGACGGTTTTTGTGATAGACATTGAAACCGCAAACTGCAAGCTTAGGCGCTTCCTTTATAAATCCAACTTTGATCTCAGTGGGAGCCTGTAACATGAACGCTTAGTGGGTTTTTTTTCTTCTCATAACCTAAACCTAGAAAACTAGATTAATGTTTGGCATATGAAAACGCAAAAAAAAAATTATAAACAATTAGCCAAAGCTCCACATAACAAAACTAGAGAGTAGAAAAGAGAAGAAAAAAAAAAGAGGAAGTCCATTTTATATTACTTGTTCAACTGTAGCGGTATGGGGATTGTACTTTATAATCTCCGATAATCTTAATTCATCAGCAATGTTGAACTGCTCCACAGGGATTCCCCGAAGTATAATTTTGAAATTGTTGAACTTTTTGAGATATAACATTGAAGCATAAGCCTAAGGATAAAGAACTAACAAAGTGAATCAAACATCCTTGGAACAAGAAATTATTAGAAAAGGAAGAAGATATCAAAGAGATTACCCTCAGAGAATAACGTAAGTGGTATGAAATATGAGATCTCAGTTCTAATAATTTATGGTGCAACCGTTTTCCGTCATGGACACCTTCATCTCGGAGCCGGATGTCCTGTACCAATATCAAAGCATAAGACCAGACCTAAGACACCTCTGGCAAGATATCTCATAGTATATCATTTACAGAATGTTTGAGTTACCTCATCATCGTCGTCAAAACTCAGCTCGTAGATACCTTCATCATTAAGCCACAAGTTGTATATGATCACTTTTGTTCCATGTGTTCCAATATCCTCAAACTGGTAGGCGGAAGATGGAAATAAACGAATTAATTAAACAGAGCGCATTCAAGAGGATTCATAATCTTCATACTGAATTAAAGGGAACAAGGCACATTAGGACACAAATCAAGGAACAACAGTGATGCAATGAGAAATTCATAAGCTGACTCTTGAAAGTAACAACCTGCTGCCAAAGTTCAGCCTCTGTTGAAAACGGAGACCATTTGAGTAGAATTTCAAGGTTGGCAACCCAATCTTCTGGAGATCCATAGATAATTGGTTCTGGTCGCTCCTTGGATATATCAATATCAATCTGCATTGCACATCTGATCTATCACTTGAGAACAAAAAACTGTTGCACATCCTAGAGTTTCCAAGAATCATTTATTTCAGGCATAAAAAAGTCTAAAATGCTGTAAGATTTTACCATAGGAACAATGACATCATCCTGACTAGTTTTTCTGAGGAACGTGTAAGACAGAAGACCAACGCTCTGAGTAGATTTGCTAAAACAGAATAGATAAAAAGGTTAAAATACGAGCATACTACATATTCAGAGTATACGATGTACCAGATATATCAATACCCTCCACGAGTTGAGCGACTAAAAACAATAGCATCAGCTCCAAGTCTCATGGTACTTGTCTTGAAACCATTTCCATCTAAACACGAAAGGTGAAACTCTGGTTAGAGACCCCCAGTTGGAGACCAAGACCACCCAACTAGAAAATATCTTATTAACTAAGTAAAACACTTACACTGTCCAATCGTCGTATTAGACTTCTTTGACGAGTAGCCTAAGCTCATGCATTTTCTGAGCCCATCGGGATCCATCCCAGCGCCATCATCTTCAAGTTAAACAAAAAAGAAAGATCATGTCATTGGCAACATCCAAAGCCACGGTTACTCAAGAAGCTATAAAAAAAAAATCATACAAAGGCAATGTACCTTGGAAAACTAAAGCTGGGGAATTATCCTTTGCAATATCAATCTTATCAATCTTAACAAACGTAGCACCATTCTGTATCTGAGGAACAAGCAATTCGATATAACCAAACACAGTACCAATGATTAAAAAAAAAACAATTCAAGATCATCAAAAATATACTTAAGAAAGCATTTCACTCCTCACACATACATACCTCGTCAACAGCATTGTCAAGTAGCTCAGCGATAGCTGCAATACATAACAAACAAAACAAATCGACAAAGATGATAATCACAAAATTGTTCAATCTACACCTCCAAAGAGTAAAGAAATCACAAATCTATCTGATTAATTAGCTGCAACAGAGTCAATTTCATAGTTTTACCTCCAAACGCCCATTTGTGTGAAGTAGCATTCGAGTGAAGAAACTTTGGATGAACTCGAGCATGCTCAAGCATACCTGTAAAATCACATCAAACACCACAACAACAAATCATAATCGTGACGCATACGTGGTTGTGTCTGAGAAAGCGAGAGAGAGTGAGAGAGAGATGACCTGGAGCAGTCGGAGTAACACCGGTAGGTATCACAAAATTTTCTCCGGCTTTCCAGAAGCTCCGGCACTCTAGGGTTTCACGAGGAGCCACCGTCGCATGAGCGATCGTACTTAGAGCTTCCCGATTCTCCGTTATTAGCGACGCCATACTTCGAGAAGCACCTCTTCCTCCTACTCCGTCGTCACTGTCACTGTCAATGTCACTGTCGAGATGAATAACATCAGCGACTGCACTTTTCGACTTCCGAAGCATCATCATTCACCGGCGACGGCGATAATGAATTCAGCAAAAAGAATTTCGAATTCAGTGAGAAACAACAACAACAACGCGCGTTGCCTTTTCCGATTAAACTACTGAAACGTTTTTTAAGCTTTCGACAAGAAGAAAAAGCAAACGTCTTCTCTCAGTCATCACCGTCGCTGCTTTGCTTTTTTTGGTAAGTAGAGTCTGATTGGGCCACAAAGCCCAATTATGTTACAAGCCTAATAATGTTACAAGCCCATATCCTAAAACTAACTGATTGATTTACAAACTTTAACTAACTAAACTCTGTAACGTTTTTACTAAATTTGTTGCTGCATCTCCTTCTTCTTAGCATCCACAAGCAAAGCAAGTTGAGCACATTTACTTTTAGTTTCTTCCAGTTCTTTCTCTAAACTCTTTACCTGTTTCATTAAGCAAAATGATACAGCTGTTAGAGTCCATGTAATATACAAATGTGTTGTACTGCAGAATCAAACTTACCGTCTGTTCTATTTCATTCTCTTTCTTTTTATATTCCTCGCACCTGTTGAAGAATCATATATGATTGAGATACCCATACTGATAATACTGATATATTATTACTGCAATGTGTTTTTCTCTTGTTAAGAGTATATGAATATATACCTCATGAAGAGTTGTAAGTTCTCTTCCCTTATCTCACCCGCTGACTTGCCAACGAGGTTATTTCCAGTAGTATCCTGCCAAGATTATTTTCACTTTAGAACAGCAAACTTGTGAATCCAATTAAATCATTCAATTAAATTCTCACTCACTGTAGCCGCCGGTTGAGGGTTGAGCTGCACGGGTTGAAAGTTATTTCTTAAACCTGTGGAATTTCTCAAATGTGGCGCTGGAACAGCAACTGTACGGGTTGATGTGGCGTTACTAATACTGATTTCACGTATTATCGGACCACCTTGACTAAATTTACCAGAAGGCAAAGGCGAAGGATTTGATGTGTTGACAGTAGGCTGATCAGGTATCACAATCCTTTTCGACTTATCTGCAGGGATTTGAGCAGTTTGGTATCCGAAAACGTGGCAGTGGCTTTGCCTGTTTTTTTTCACCATAACAAGCAGTGGAAAAGTCAAACAAAGGTATTGCGGTTTGGTACCAAAATCATATTAAGAGATGATTGGAAAAGATTTTGGAGAGGAAGAAGAGACCAGTAATCAGAGATAATCTTTTTTAATCTCGCCTCCAGCCGCAGAAATAGAGAAGACCTCTCAAAATCTTGCTTATCGTGGGCTGGTTCTATGAAGTTTGCTTCTAGAACTCCTGGGGAACAAATTTTTGTTAATGAGTCTCTCTCTTTGGTTTTACCTCAAACAAAACATATTCAATGAAAATATATGGAGAATGAATCACTATACCCACAACACCATTGCCTCTTGTTGACCCTTCCAGAAGGACCTTCCAGAAAGGCTGTAACGGTGCAAGAGAGATCTCAACTTAATCAACCCAAGTGAAAATATGCTAACAAACTTACTACAGCTGCTTCTCGAGATTAAGAACATGGAAATAACTGCAAAAATCAAAACGTACCCGGATGAGACGGTTTTTGTGATAGACATTAAAACCATTAATTGGAAGCTTAGGCGCCTCCTTGATGAATCCAATTTTAATTTCAGAAGCAGTCTGCAATAAGAAAGCTTACTGGTTTAGGTTTCACAGTCTAAAAATTATAATGTAGTTTTATATTTGCAAATGAAAATACAGCAGGAGCTCCATGTATAAAAAACGAGCGAGTAAAAAGAAAGAAAAAGAGTAAATCTTACATATTCTGTTGCAGCTGCTTGGGGTTTGTACATTACAGTCTCAGGATATCTGAATTCATCAGCAATGTTGAATTGCTGCACAGGGATTCCCCGAAGAACAATTTTGAAGTTTTTGAACTTTTTGAGATATAACATGGAAATGTAAGCCTAAGGATAAAGAAACCAAGTCAGCCTTTCAACATCCTTGCGACAGTAAAAATAAAAAAATAGAAAGAAGATGTTCAGGAGAATTACCCTTAGAGAATGTCGATACCGGTATGAAATATGAGATCTTAGTTCTAATGTTGTAGCGTACAACCGTTTCCCGTCCTGTGCATTTTCATCTCGGAGCTGTATGTCCTATGATATCAATCAAGAAAAGAAATAATTTCAATACTTTTAAAACCCAACTTCTGCAAAAGACCTAACCCTTTAAAGAAGTGTAAGTACCTCATCATCGTCATCAAAACTCAGCTCATAGATTCCTTCATCATTTAGCCACAAGTTGTATATAATTACTTTTGTACCATGAGTTCCAATATCCTCGAACTGGTAGGTGAAGAATGGAAATATTTGAATTAATAAACAATACACATTATAGTTAAACAATGAAACCAGAGTCTTTAGAAGGAAAGAACCTGCTGCAAAAGTTCGTCCACGGTTGAAAACGGGGACCATTTGAGAAGAATGTTAAGGTTGGTAGACCAATCTCCGGGGGAACCATAAACAATTGGTTGGGGCTGATCATTGGATATATCGAAATCAATCTGCGTTACAGATATGATAACATCAATTGAGATCAAATAATAGTGTATATCCATTTCAGGCATGGAAATAAAAGACTAGATATGCTGAGAATTTTACCATAGGAACAATCACATCATCCTGACCAGTTCTCCTAAGGAATGTGTAAGACAAAAGACCGATGCTCTGAGTAGATTTGCTGAAACGAAGAAGATAAGAAAAATAAAAAAAATGGCTAAGTTACAAACAAGAGTATACGCCAAATCCATAGTGTATATGAACCAGATAATATCAATACCCTCCACGAGTTGAGCGACTAAAAACAATAGCATCAGCTCCAAGTCTCATGGTACTTGTCTTGAAACCATTTCCATCTACACACAAAGGTGGAACTATAGTAAGAGACCTGACTCTTGCACCTAACTAGAAAGAAGATCAACATCCCATCAACAAAAATATAACAATTACACTGTCCAATCGTCGTATTAGACTTCTTTGAAGAGTAGCCTAAACTCATGCATTTTCTTATCCCATTAGGATCCATCCCACCGCCATCATCTTCAAGTGAAAAAAAAACAAAAGAAGGACCATGTCATTAACAACATCCAACCCAACGGTTACGCAAAAGCATCACAAAATTCATACAAAAGGAAGTATACCTTGGAAAACTAAAGCTGGGGTATTATCTTTAACAGTATTGATCTTATCAATCTTGACAAAGGTGGCACCGTTTTGTGTCTGAGGAAGAAGCAAACAAACATAACCAATCACTATACGAATTCATTGGCAATGATAAAAAAAAACAAATGGCAGAATCTAAAGATTAAGCATACCTCGTCAACCGCATTGTCAAGTAGCTCTGCTATTGCTGCAATACATTATAAAGAAGATCATCACAAAACTGTTCATTCTATCTAATTGATAGCTGCAACAGAGTCAATTCATAAAAATTTACCTCCAAACGCCCATTTATGTGAAGTAGCATTCGAATGAAGAAACTTTGGATGAACTCTTGCATGTTCCAACATACCTGTCAAATTTTTTCATCTGATCAAAATTACCANAAAAAAAAAAAAAAAAAAAAAAAAAACCCATATTTGTGGAAGCTTTGATTGATAAAGAGTGTTAGAGAACTAACCTGGAGCAGTTGGAGTAACACCGGTAGGGATCAAATAGTTTTCGCCGGCTTTCCAGAAACTCCGGCATTCTAGGGTTTCTCAAGGAGCCGCCGTCGCAGCATCACCTATCGGAACTTGCTGATTCTCAATTAGTGATGCCAAGCTCTGAACGATTCCTCTTCTTCCTCTTCCTCTGTCATCTTCGTCGCTGTCACTGTCGAGGTCTACGATCTCGGCGGCTGCGTTTTTCGCCATTCCCGACGGCGAGAAACGAACTCGCACGAAACAGCGTGATGTTTTCCTGTTTTCTAATGAGACAACGCGTTGTTTGCAAGACCACTAGGGCTTTTGCTTTGTTTATTTTTTGCTTTTAGCGGCAGTTTAACTGATAAGAAAACAGCAAGGCGTGTCCAAATATATAACCTAACCCCGATATCGTTGCCTTGGTTTTCGTGCCAGATCACTAGAACCTAACTGGGCCACAAAGCCCAACTATGTGATAAGCATATATCACCCAATATTTATAATTATGTAATTTTAAATATTATTGACCAAATAAATAAATGTCCCATATAGTCTTTTCTTTTGATCATGAACGAACGAATGCGAAGGTGTTCTTCACATATGAAACTGATCCGAGGCATTTTTGGAGTAAAAATCCAACACAAACTCTAATTAAAATTTAATATAAATATATTAAAAAAACACCAAAAATCCAAACAAAAAAAATCGAATAGTTAATCTAACTAGAAAGAAAAAATTCTAAATAAAACCAACGACTAAGAAGTTTAGGCTCTGCTAGATGGTAGTTCTTCCACCGGGAAAAAATATCGGTTATGTAACATAATTGAGTCGGCGGCTACTGGTTCATTATCTTGATTCCTATGCCATGTGTATAATGCATGAGTTCTATTCAAAATATCCAAAACCGCGTGACCAAAACTAGCTTCTCTATACGCTGAATAACTCGGTGGCGGATCAGTAAAACTACAAATCAAAACAAAGTCTTAGTTTCATATCACCATAAAAACAACAAAAGTAATAGAACAGAACAAAATATGAGTTGTTACCTATTTGCGATTCCTTCAATGTTTCCTCCATCTCCAATAGTGATGTAAATCGGGGCAGAAGGATCTTTGACAGGAGAGCTCAAGCCATTGGTAACGTTATATTTGATATTGGAGATACGTTCGGTTCTCTCATAAGAATGGACGTGACCGGCTATAACCAAATCAACTTTGTTGTTGACAAACCACGGCTCAAACATTACTCTCATGCTTTCACCTTCCATGTAATGGTAATTATTACTGTTATACCACGGCGCGTGAACCATGACAATCAACCAAGGAGTCTCTTCTCTGTTCACTTTCTTCAACTCTTGCTCGAGCCACACGTATTGAGGTGTGTATTTTCCTAAAGATACGAATAACATGTTATACAAAATAAAAT
>NC_025695.1:2118911-2157250 GCF_000633955.1 Camelina sativa | reverse complement strand
AAAAAAAAAAAAAAAAAACATTCAAAAATCCTAATGATCGATGTTTGCGTGTATTAATTACCATAGGCAGAGTAAGAAGAGAGGACGATGATGTGAGCAGAGGCACGTCTAATAGAGAACCAAAGAGGAGAAGTACTCTTCGAAGTTTTGTAGGAGTTATGGTAACGGTGAATATAGGGCTTGAAGGCATGAGGCTCCCCCTAATTTAGATTAAAAAAGTTCTTAAAACTGAAACTAATTATTTAAAAAAAAAATGCTAAATTTGAGAGAATTATGATGTGAACTTACTATGTTCGGGACAAAATCAACTTCGTGATTGCCGGCAGCATAGATGAAGGGTTGGTAAGCAGCACAAGGTTCAACAAATCTTCCCCAAGAATCCCACTTTCTTTGGTCATGGTTCGGGTGGTTATCTGCGTAAGATAAATCTCCAGGAAAGAGAACGGCTTGTCCTTTAGGGTTTGACATGTAATGATACAATGTCTCGTTAGAAGCATAAGTTTGTCCAAGATCACCTGTACAGACACACACAACGTATATATTAGATTTATCGATTTTGGAAGTAGTAATGAAATCTAGCTTTTGTAAAAGAAAAATAAGTACCAATAATGCCGAATGTGTATGGAACGTCTGGTCCGACCTTTGGAGGAGTAGTAAAGTTGAATTGTCTAACGGATTCATCACTACCAACTTCATAGATGTACTTGGTATCGTACTGCCGTGTACATACAAAAAAAAAAGAGATTTTATAAAAGTCTTTAAAACAGAACAAAAAAAAAAAAAGCAATGTTGTTATTTGGATGACAAGCTAAGTTATACAAATTAACACAAACCTCGAGTCCTTTAATGGTGGCGTGATGAAGAAAGCCAGAAGTATAGTCATAGAATCGGTAAGACGATGTGGAGGCATGAGTTTTCTTCTTTTCTGGCTTCACGTCGCCATCAACGGTTTTCCAGTAAGTAACGACGTTAGAACCAGCTAGATTTAACGGTGTTACCCACGAGATGATGATGCCACGTCCATTGTAATCTCCTTGAATGATATGAACCTAGAGTCAAGGGTTCAAATTGTCAATATAATATACAGAGATGATGACGACGTACGTATATGGATCAAAAGAAACATAATTTAAAATTGTCAAGACACAAATTTATCATCTAAGAAATAAAAACCTGTTCAGGAGCATTGTGACCAGCCGGAGATGGAAAAGTTGAGAGAGGCATCTCGGTTGATGGTTGAGCTTGTCGGACATATTTGCTCGTTATACCACCGTTGATCACGGTGGTAATGTTTAGGAACACAAAAGCAAGTATAACTATGTTCATCCTCATACTTGATCGCTGATGCAAGAGTCTTGCTTGAGTTTGTTTGTTTCTGGTTAAGGATGTATGGTATCGTATATATACAATTTAATTAGGGTTTTTTTTTTCTTTTTTTCAAACGAAGCGATAAAGTTGAATTTTAAAGAATATTATTTCTTTTGGGTGTAATAATAGGAAAAGATTCAAATTCTAATTCTAATAGGAAAAGATTGAAGTGATTTTTTATAAACATTGGGTAGATTTGATATTAGAATCTCCAAAACATTATTGGATATTAGATATTAGAATCTCCAAAACATTATTGGATAAATATCAAATCATATTGCGTAAATCATATTTTATTTATAATATTAAAAAATCTGTAATTGAGTAAATCATATTTGATTTATAATATAAAACAAAATTTCTGTAAAAATTCTTTTTTTTTGACAACATTCTATAAAAATTCTGTAATTGCATAAATCATATTTGCTTAATAATATAAAAAAATAAAATTCCACACTTTTTGATGAAAAAGAGAACTAGAACTAAATTAGGAAAGTGAAACGACAAGACGTTTGAAAGAAAAAAGGTTCACAATAGGATCTCCTTTCTCCTAAACCTGAACCTTCTTTAGGTGATTACAAAGACAAATCAAACCAAACCTTAACCTGACTTCATTCAGACCTAATAGTCCCAGCCTCCATAACCGGTTAAAATGGTCGGTGGTGACCGGTGGCCAGAATGTTTTTGACAAGACCCGGAATTGCCCGAGACACATCAGAACTCTACAGACTTTCTCTCTTACCTAACTCAACCTACTCTAAACCCGGAATTGTTTGAACACACACACACGCACACATTTTAAACACAGCTTACATTTGTTTTTCTTCTTCCTCTCTCTGTATTGTTTGGTTATACATTTTGTAGTCAAATGGCTCGCTCAATGGTTCTCTTTAAGGTCTCCAAGTGGTTACAGATGTCTCTGGGGCACAAACTGCTTCAACTGTCAACCGTTTCAGCACATTCGGACACGGGTCTTTCCCGAAATTGCTGTTAGATATCGTCACTGCGCATCTCGCTTTCCCTACACACTTCTGCATATAACAAACCACATCTTGGTTATATTTAAAACATGAGCCTGATTGCAATTTTGTCTATGTAAAAATTATGTCTCTTACCCTCTCTAAGATAGCGTATGAGGTAGTGGCATGACACTCTCCTTGTTGGTAACTCCCGCAGGTTCCTAAAGGAGTCCCGAAGCTGGCAAATTTGATAGATGCAATAGCTTGACCTGGACTACATTTCAAATGAACCTTAGGTCTATGAAATGTCTGTCCTTTTCCGTAGCTTTCGATTTGCCAGTTCTTGATATTCGGGTGATATTCAGAAACTTCAGCACAAACTCCGGATACTGATCTTTTGACCAAAGAGATGGTTGATGGGTTTCCACCAAGCTCCTCGAATATAACCAACAGATTTTGACTCGGCTTTAACCATGATCTCGGAACATGGTACCATCTTTGTGTAGGTTGACCACAGCCGGTTTGGCATTTGTTTGGTTTATATGTTCCGGTGTAGCTACAATGACCACAGTCACCAGTCGCAAATGCTGTCCAGTATCTCCCAATGCTCTCACCGTTCACCCAAATCTGACCTTTTCCCATTCCTTCCATGTCCAAAGCAAGCGGCTCGTTTCCTTCAGGTGCATCAAAATAAGTCTGTGAAACAAAACGACAACAGTTCCGTTAGTTCAGATTCCAATTTCCAGTAACAGCTTGTCAAGTTGCGTTACATTCAGTCTAACCTTGTGCCATGTCAAAGGTTGAGGCTTCTGTACAGTTAAAGACGCATCCATCCACCCAAAAGAGGGAGTGTTGGTTGGAAATGCAAGATTCATAGCTTCACCTTTCAGCCCCACCTGATGAAAAACAAATTAAACAACTAAACGTTGGAAAAAATGGAAACCAAGAGACTGGAATCTTATGGAAACAAGACAANCACACACACACGCACACATTTTAAACACAGCTTACATTTGTTTTTCTTCTTCCTCTCTCTGTATTGTTTGGTTATACATTTTGTAGTCAAATGGCTCGCTCAATGGTTCTCTTTAAGGTCTCCAAGTGGTTACAGATGTCTCTGGGGCACAAACTGCTTCAACTGTCAACCGTTTCAGCACATTCGGACACGGGTCTTTCCCGAAATTGCTGTTAGATATCGTCACTGCGCATCTCGCTTTCCCTACACACTTCTGCATATAACAAACCACATCTTGGTTATATTTAAAACATGAGCCTGATTGCAATTTTGTCTATGTAAAAATTATGTCTCTTACCCTCTCTAAGATAGCGTATGAGGTAGTGGCATGACACTCTCCTTGTTGGTAACTCCCGCAGGTTCCTAAAGGAGTCCCGAAGCTGGCAAATTTGATAGATGCAATAGCTTGACCTGGACTACATTTCAAATGAACCTTAGGTCTATGAAATGTCTGTCCTTTTCCGTAGCTTTCGATTTGCCAGTTCTTGATATTCGGGTGATATTCAGAAACTTCAGCACAAACTCCGGATACTGATCTTTTGACCAAAGAGATGGTTGATGGGTTTCCACCAAGCTCCTCGAATATAACCAACAGATTTTGACTCGGCTTTAACCATGATCTCGGAACATGGTACCATCTTTGTGTAGGTTGACCACAGCCGGTTTGGCATTTGTTTGGTTTATATGTTCCGGTGTAGCTACAATGACCACAGTCACCAGTCGCAAATGCTGTCCAGTATCTCCCAATGCTCTCACCGTTCACCCAAATCTGACCTTTTCCCATTCCTTCCATGTCCAAAGCAAGCGGCTCGTTTCCTTCAGGTGCATCAAAATAAGTCTGTGAAACAAAACGACAACAGTTCCGTTAGTTCAGATTCCAATTTCCAGTAACAGCTTGTCAAGTTGCGTTACATTCAGTCTAACCTTGTGCCATGTCAAAGGTTGAGGCTTCTGTACAGTTAAAGACGCATCCATCCACCCAAAAGAGGGAGTGTTGGTTGGAAATGCAAGATTCATAGCTTCACCTTTCAGCCCCACCTGATGAAAAACAAATTAAACAACTAAACGTTGGAAAAAATGGAAACCAAGAGACTGGAATCTTATGGAAACAAGACAAAGATAAAACACCTGGTATGTCCATTTTTGCCATGACAAATCCCTTTTCCCTTGACTCAACCCGTGCAATGCCACTGGACCCAAGATTCCAGTGTTCCATGACTCAAAGTGTCCACCCACATTCTTCATAAACGGAAAAAACAATAATTACAAAAGCATCAGGAGAAGAGAAAAACGAAAAACAACTTAGCAAGCTGGTGAGAAAAAAAGAATATTAACTGGTAATCCAACAGCAACACTCAGCAACGCAATTTTGTTAGTTCCAGAATGCAGATTGATCTTTCCCTGATAAGTGAATCTCCTGTTTTGCCTTGTTCCGAAGGCAGAACCTGCAATTCATATATATAAGTTTGCATATCAGAAACTCTCTATGGGAAGTTAATGGGCCAAACTATTGGAAGAACCAATACCCGAAAGCTGTCCATTGACAAATATATGCACGGCGTGGCCTGTAGATTGAACAATGAGAGTTGGTAGCTCTCCTCCATGCAAGAATGATTCAGTTTCTTTGATATCAACACTGCATACAAATTCAAGATGTTTGTTAGAGAATCACATTAAAGCTATGGAAAGTATACGTCTAATGAGATGGCATATGGTTTCTTTTACCTGGTCATGTACCAAAGATAATCGCTTGTGTCCCGAGTGACATTTATCTGTTCCAAGAGTCCATGAGTAGTGATTGTAGAGCTGTCATCTAGAGAAGACAGATCTTCCAAATAACTCTGCCACTGGAAATTCTTTGTGTTTGTCGGCAACATTTCCATCTGTGATGTTTGAACTCCAACCTGCAATCAAAGAAGAGAAATCCACAAGTTTCAGAAAAAAATCATACACAGAAATCACAATTCCCAGTTTCAGAACAATCATATACACTTACCTTTGCAGTATTGAAGACTGCATTTCTACAGTCAGGAAGAATACTGATTGACCAAGGAGGTAAGTTATAATGAACGTTGTTAAACAATACTCTTGCAGCGGACTCTGTATCATAGTTTGCAAGGAAAGCCGAACAATCTCCTGATTCTGAAGAGTATACATGAGCCTGGGAAAATAAAGTAAGAAAAAGAGGGACATAAATTAGTAAAAGCTACAGAAACTTTCTACAACTTAACCAAAACGAACCTATCATGATAAATGCATTATTACCTGTTGCTTGTTTCCTAATGATGTTTCAACAGGATCAGCTGAAACCAGAGCTTTTTCACACATCTTGATAGCTCTGTGGAGCTCCTTTAGATGACCATATTTAGGTTGTCTGATTAAACCTATTTAACATTAAAACAACCACTCAGTTAGTACATAAGGAAGGCCTTATATTCCATCAATGTGTAGGAACTTTTGTTTGTTTCCTGCCCTTACCATATTCATCAATCGGAGCATCATAATCATAGCTGGTGGTGACAAAGGGACCTCCGGCTGTTCTTCCGAAGTTAGTTCCTCCATGATACTATAATCAAGAAATGACAATGAATCTTCCATTTTAAGATGCTTGATGTTGATGATAACCAAATCTTACAGTGTTAGGTGCTAGATGATTAACCAGTTGCTAAAGTGTACATACCATGTAGTAGTTAACAAAAGATCCTCCTTTTTGTATGAAACGTGCAACGGCAAACGCCAGATCCTGAACTGGTCTACGGTGCATTGGCCCACCGAACTCAGTGAACCTGATAATGCATTTCCAGTTTAAAGGGTAAAAAAAAGTTACCGACTGGATCACTGGAAGATGATAAAAACCATGTACACATATAAAGTGAAATCAAATGAGAATCTGTACCAGCCGCTCCATGCCTCAGTCCATATCAAAGGCTTGTATGGCTTGTTCGGAGCAAACGAATCACAGTAGAAACCGTTGCATGTGTTTATCTGTTACCAAAACCAATAAGTATGAGTTCATTCTTCAACGTCAAACAGATTCACCCGCTCCAGACCAATTAACCAACTAACACTTACTAACTTATTACAAAGCTTATGCAATCAAGAAACTCACCACAGGGTCAGGGGCATCGTCTTCTTTGCACATAACCCACGGGACACCAGTCTCAGTTGCTATAGCCATTTTAGCTGCCCAAGTCATGTAGTTGTGACCTTCAGCGCCCAATAACTGCCCTTGTCTTCCATACTCGTTTTCAATCTACAGTAAAATAATAGAGACGCCTTTCTATTAACTCACATAGATCACTAATAAACATAACTCGGCATGATCACTAATCAGAGTATTAGCCTATTCAGTTAAAAGTTTTTACCTGAGAAAGGATAATGGGACCACCCTGAGACTCAAACAAGTTCTCACTCTTCATCAGCTCAACAATTCTCTCTGTGAATCCTTTCATAGCTCTCTGCAAACATTATCTCAACAACATTACTATCTGAAACCAAGTCTAGCTTCTAATCAAGTAATGGGAACTCAAAGTGGAACATAAAAACAGACCTTGAAAGGCTCATTATCTGTTCTGAAACTGATTCCAGGAACATACTTGAGCCAAACAGGGAATCCTCTGGTCATTACCAAGAAAAAAACAAAAACTTTAGTAAACAGAAACAGTAACTGTAAACATACACACACACATGTAACCAAACCTAGAGGCAAGAGAGGAATTTTATAGTAATTTTACCCAAAATTCCACTCGGCGCAAACATAAGGCCCGATTCGAAGATGAGCGTATAAACCAGCTTTATGTATCGTCTTCACGAATCTCACCAAATCATTCCTCCCTTCAAAATCGTACTGAGAAGAAGAAAGGAACCATATCAATATTCAAAGAAAAGAGAAACATAATTGAAGAACAAAAGTAAGAAAAAAGTTTGTACTTTTCCAGGAGAAGGCTCATGGAGGTTCCAGAAAACGTAAGTCTCAATCACATCAACACCTCCATCTTTCGCCTTCTGAATCAAACCTTCCCACATCTAAAAACAGCAACAACACCAGAAAAGAACTGTCAACAATTAAAAAAAAAAAAAACTAATTGATAAAAAACAGAACAAAGAAAGAAACAAAGTTAGGGTTTTTTTATATTTGATAAACCCTAAAAAAAACAAAACTTGAGGGCTTTAAGTTGAAACTTACATCAGGAGTGCTGCGAGGGTAATGTATGGAGCCAGAGAAGAGGATTCGTCTCTGCCCATTAATTAAAAGTGCTTTACGGTCATAAGTAACACCGCATTGCACAAATCCAACGTCTAGAATCAAAAACCCTAAGCATAGCCATAGAATCATTCGAGAAGCTGAATCTCCACTCCCCATTCCCCACATTCACCCTTCACCAGACAAGAAGAAGAAGAAGAAAGGAGGAGGAGGAGTACAACAAGGAAGCTTCTTCTTCTGGGTCTGTGTTGTCGCTCTCTGTGAAGAAGAGAAAGAAAGGGTTTTTAATAAGGAGAGAGAGAAAGAGAGGAGGAGGATGAAGAAGAAGACGAAGGAGAAAGAGAGGAAGAAGAAAGGGGTTTTTATTGCACTTCACAAGTGTCTACTCGCATCATCACTGCGTGGCCGTGAGGTACCGACGCTTTCCCACCAATTTTTACACATTTTTTTATTTATTTATTGTTTTCCATATATATTATATTACTATGTTATAACGGAAATAAATTAATGAAACAAAAAAAATAACGGGAAGATATAAAGAAAAGAAGAAGAAAAAGTGAGTTGATTAATGATATTTTTAGGATGAGAAAAAGGCAAAAGAGAAGCACGTTGATTGAATTAAAAGCAGCTAATCACGCTATATTTTTTCTTCAGTTTCTTCTTTTTTGTTTGGTTGATTGATTTTGTTATATCTAGTGCGTCACTAGTCACTACCTTAATGTAAAGATGGTATGTTTTGTTGAGGGTTTGATATATAAGAAGATTCATTAGTAGAGAGATGTTGAAATTTGATTTGGTTATTTAAAGTAAGTGTGATATGAAGAAAATTAAAAATCAAAGTACGTGTGAAGTACATTGATTTCTTATTAGTGAAGTGGAGGAGTCTTTTGGGATAGTCGTCGGAAATGGATTCACATCGTACATGTGTCTTCCACTTCCAAACTCCAAATCACAGTATACCTGTCATTTAGATATGTACACAGGCTTTTTACCATACTATTATATTCACCAAATTCGCATTATTCCAAACTTTTATTTTTGTTGTTTTCTTTGGCCTAATTATATCTATCATCTTCGGGTTAATCGTTTCCGAATTTGAGTGTGTATATCAAAAATATTTATTGATGGATGAGAAAAACAAAAGTAAAAATGAATTACTATAATAAGTTCTCAACGAAACTAAAAAAAAAAACATACATTAAAAGCCCCACCGAAGATCTCCAACTGGTTAAGCAGCGTTTGGTACGTTATGAACCTTCTAGATTTGCTTGTGCTGTATATTTTTACAATTTGTTTTGTAAGTTTCTTTAAAGACTGGTTAGGTTCTTGGATCTGATGAAAGTTCAAATTCATCAGCCCACTAGAGATCTAATTAATAGATGCTTCCTTAATCAAGGGATTAGCCGGAAGACAGTAACAAAGAAAGAAAAAAAAGATAATCAATCCCTTACAAATACATGTGAATGCACTATTTTGTTCAGAGAGCTGAAAATTCCAGTTTTACCCTAAATAATGATACGCTAGTATTCACCCACCGACACCGACAATAGTCTGCGTTGATGGGTTTGACTCGTGATTTCACATTTGACTAGGGGTATTATGGAACTTATGAATACAACTGTGAACAGTTGGATTTGTCGAAGAAAAAAAGAAAAAGGAGAAGTGTGTTCTTTAGAACTATCCCGGTACGGACGGTCCGACATTCAACTTTCACTTAAGCTATCTTCTTCTATTTTATTATTATTCCCAAAATTTATTATTTTAGTTTTCGAGTTCTGGTCAGATTTTGCAATCAGATGCGGATTCGATGATATCAATCAGCTTTTCTAATTGTTGGAAACTTCCAATTTTGTTGTTGAAACATCGTGTTTTCTCTAATTCGTTTGTTGAACAACCAAAATGTTTCTTCTATTTGTTTCATATTCATATATATAATTTTTGAGAATATCATATAGACATACTTTGGATATATTTTCGTTATGCATTCAAGAGGGTTTTTAACAAATTGTAGTGATAGTTATAGTAGACTTGTAGTGTAATTTATTCAAATTTAATCATGTCCAAACGACATACCAATATATAAACTTTCCCTCGAAATTAAGAAAATATCATCCTTGATATTTATACGATGGGACAATAACCAATATAACCACGAGAATTTTAGTTAATAGTTTGTACGAATCTATTAGTGGACCTAATTATAAGTGGTCCAAAGCTGTTTGGTTCAAACACTCGGTGCCCAAGCATGCATTCAACTTCTGGATTGCTAACATGAACCGTCTCCCTGTTAGAGCAAGGTTATTATTATGGGGAATGAACATTCCTTCACATTGCCTCTTCTGCAACTCTCAGGTAGAAACTCCAGATCACCTTCTCCTTCATTGTCCTTTTTCTGAAGAAGTTTGGCTCAACACCATGTCTCAGCTTAGCCATCATCCATGCATCTTTGTCAACTGGTCCACTCTGATCTCTTGGTTAATGTCCAAATCTCCAAATCTCTCGTCCTCCCTAAAGGATATAGCAGTTCAGGCAACTATATATTTATATGTTGTGGAGGGAAAGGAACAGAAGGCTCCATGATGGCATATCACTATCCCCCTCTGCAATTTGCGCCCAGATTGATTGCAGTGTTAGAGACACCCTCTTTGCTCGCCTGTATCGGAAAGGATGCGGCCGTCTACTTTCTCAATGGTTCGCCAATGGTTAATTAAACCAGTTAACATTTTAGTTCCTATAGATTTTTAATTTTTTTTTTGGTCATAGCTGCTCCGTTTTTTACCCCTAAAGTCTTGTACTTAACAATGTTCCATCCGGTTATATAATTCACATTTTATCAAAAAAAAAATATATATATATATATATATATAAGTGGTCAAAACAAAGTCTCATTATAAAGCTAATTTAACTAATTAATCTATTTAAATTAGTTATTGAAAATAAAGCTGATTGTCAAGATTTCCAGGTCTTGGTGTCCACATGGGATGTTTATATAGTATAAGAAAAAGGAGAGGTTGTAGATTTGTGTTAAAACCCTAATTATAAGGCTTCGACTGCATGAAGTGCGGAGAGAAAACGGAAAAGAAGAGCATACAAATAAAAAAGAATATAATGGGGCAGACCGGCACGCAGTCGCATTACGCTTTACCTAAAACTATATGACAAGGCCACTTCAATTCCTTGCTTCACATTTTGGAGTCTAATACTTTTTTTTACATGTATTATGTGGATTGATTTTGCCCTGTTTTTATGCTAATGGTGGTTGAATTTTAGTTAGAGATAACACCAACTAGATCCCACCAAAGTTTCACCGACTCTACTCTTTTTTGTCAAAGGTAAAAAAGTTCTCTAAGATTAACTCATTAACCTTTTTGGAAATTGTTTAAAACAGATTCCTTCCATTCATATAAAACGGAAAAAAAAAAAAAAAAAAAAACAATTTCCTATGGTGATAGAGTTGTCTTCTATACCTCTTTATTTTTTTGGTAAACAAGTTTTTCTCTCTTTTTTCTTTTGGACATCACCAAATTTTATCTCATTATCGGTAAAGAAACTAAAATATCTCACCACCCTTTGTAAAACTTTTGCTGATTCTAAATAACGACTATAGTCTGATCAATAATCAATTCAGTAAATTTCATGTAAACGCAATTGTCGGTTCGTCTAGCCGTCGGAGGTGGTTGGTGCTTCAAGGTCCTACCTTCGTTACCACCCCATCTTGGTTCTGTGTGAACAAAGACGAAACTCTTTGGCGCGTGGGAAAAAAGCTTCGGTGCACGTGTCTCGTGTGAGTTTGTCCTTTTCTTAACCACGCACACACACACACCCAACACCGTCGTTTACTTCCGTCCCTTTTGTTCGATCCTCATTGGCGTAGAACTCTCGAGAGCCACATGATTCCTCACTCTGTTAATCGGATTCCGTTATTACGTTGAGTTGTTAATTTTCTTATTCTATTTATATATTTTTGTTTGTTTTTGCATTATGGGAGTGTATAATTTATTCGAAGAAAAAAGGCTATACTCACACGCCTCTCAGCTAATTGAGATTACGTCTGTCGGAGTTTCGATTCTTCGCTTGTTCCCAAGACAAATAAAGCTAATTCTTGTTCTATATATCGACCTATGTGTAACGCTAGATCTTTATTCGGTATATCCTGAAGCATCGGTATTTCTTACGATATGGAAAATTCTACCAAACTCCATCAACTTATTTATTACTACTCTCTACAGATAAACACAATTTGTCTGTACGTATGATATATCACAGCTAGTAATTAGTCTGTAGACATCCTAATTATAATATATTTTAAGTATCTGAAGACATCAGCTACACTCTCTCTCTTGCGTTTTAAAATATCTCCATTATGAAAATCAAGATTTACATGCGTTTTAGATTCGAATGTTATTAAGCAAAATTCATAATCTATGTTTTTAGTTTTATCCTATGTAACATGCACCTGACTATATTGAAAAGATAATAAAGAACATGTTAATGTCCAAAACCTAATCATATATACAATATACTTGCAGTTTTATCGCGTTAATAAAACTAATTCTGTTTATGACTCAAGAGATAAATTAACAAAGAAAACGATTAGTGATTATTACAATTTTTTTATTTTTTAAATAAAGAAGGGATCATATAACACACCAGGAGAAAAAGAAAACCCCTCTTTTAAGTGCGAGCTTAACGTCACGCACCCACGCGTCTGGACGTAATCAGACATAATTAGATTCACGGCCGCTGTAACTGTAACTTGTTTTAACCACTCGGTAAAAAAAGAACCTCAGTCGGATCATGAGACTTGATTTGACGCCACGTTAGTTGTTAGTTAACTCTCCCGCCTTTTGACTCTCTCTGTAGCGATTCTTTTCATGTTTGCTTTATTTAACTTTTTTAACTCTTTTTTTCCTTTCTGCTTTAGACATTTTTTTTTTGTTTCTTTTTCCCAACTCTTTTCATTAAAGAAAAAAAACCTTTAAAGTTTAAACGAGCAAATTCAGCCCTTTACAACATTATGGAAGTACAGGAGTTTACAATCATGATGATTTATAAACATAATTATTGCTTACCATATGAGACATGTTGTAAATCACAAATTCTAATTGCCGTTATCAAAGGATCTACTTCCTTTTTTCTCTTTCCTTTGGTTTATAAGCTTACCGTTGAGCTCATGATCAACTCATCAAATGATTAGTTTTTGTTAACCGTTGTTGTTGATTGAAATCTAAACTTTTATAACGAAACTGTCGACTGAATAAAAATATTTCGATCTTGCAATAAATGTATTAGATATAAGTTATTAATACCATTTCAACAATATTTATGGACCACTTGTTAGTACATGCAATATAAGGAAACTGATATGTATGCTTGATGGAGATTTCTTTTTTGTCCAAGGCGAATAAATTTACAATGTTACCACACCTTGCTTAATAAATAAGAATCCATCATCTAGTACTTCACATGTTTGAGTTGAGTCAATCATAAATAATATAGATCCCCACATCAAAGGAGTCGTTTGTGTTTCAAGGAAAAACATTACATTTAAGTGTTCATGGTGACTGGTGTCATGACAGTACCCCTCAAATCTGAGGATGCAGAAATATCTACATAATAGATCGTACAGGTTAATCATATGATTACCTAATTGAACTCGTTTGAACTACATATCTTGAACTAGTAAAAATAAACTTAATTAAATATAGGATTTTGTTTTGCTTGGTTAAAACTTGAAACTTGAAAGCATAAAATACTTAATCAAAGGTTTGATTTGAAGTATCAAAAGAAATCACATAGTGCATCAATGCTACGAAAAAAACATTCTTTCAGCAAATTAAAACACAATCAATGATATGCTATAATAACATGTATAATTTGGTTCATCTTTGTTAGACAAAGTCTTTGCATGAAAAGAATATAATAACGGTCATTAACGAGATTTATGTTTATGACCTTAGTGGAGTCATTATTAAAGAGCACATATACATATTTAATTTAATATCGCAAGCCATTATATTGTTTATTTTTCTCCAATGGTTCTTAATCAAACATTACATAATTATTTAACATTATCTTAGCATTTGTTGTTTGATAATGCAAAAAACAAAACATGATACGGCCGGACCATGCCGTTGAACATAGTCATCGAGACCGATGGTCGAATTGACCACACAAAGAGACATATATAAGCACGTAGCAATAATAGCCTTATATATATTATAATATACTTGCAGAGATATATTTGTTATCTGCTGTGGATATATACATAGACACTAATGTTCACCATAATTACTTAGTTTAAGAAATGCAGTTATATGTTTAATCATTCACAAGTTTAAACATTCTCATTGATAATCACTTGCTGCCCGTTTGGTCGACAGCCCACGATCGAGATACTTATATATATCGTAATCGAACTTGTTTATATATAAAATTTACAAGGTTGTAGACGTTTAGTAAATAAGTAATATTTCAGTTATCACTTATCATTTCAAGTTTTCACACATAGATGCTTAGTTACGGGTGCGAGTTTCCTGACTGTAATTTCTTTTTAATGTAGCATATGTTTTGGAATCTTATTTTTTTATCTCGATCCATCATAAGCTCGAGAGTGAAAATTGGTTAGATATAAAACGAGGGAAACCAAGGGGCCGTATATGAGCTAAGCGTGGGCTTAAGGTCAAATATATTGGCCCATCATAACTTCAGAGTTCATACTAATCACTTTATCAGGCGTTCTTTCCCCACCATTAACTAGGTAACTTACGTTTAGTAATTAGTACCGTTGATGCATTATTGCATCCTCATGATTTCTTTTTAAATTATTTATTAAAATATGTGAAAATAAATGATGTTTTGCTTATTAATGCAAAGTTGATACTCAAAGTACGTTACCTCTACAACTGATAGTTTGAAACAAAAATGAACAGTTTTTTTTTTGGTTAAGACTGCCTAATATATTCGTACCGAACACTAACATAACAGAAAGCATACGAATAAACCCGTATAGTAAGTAAACAAAATAAATAAATAAAATAATAATGATGAAAATCGGCAGTGTCGAAGATGACATATATAAAAAGGCTCCACAAATTCGATAATAGTGGAAATAATTATAAGGTGGGTCGACGTAAACAACATGCACGTGTTTTCCCCATGGACCTGTTTCGTCTTTCGTGCATGGTATTGTCCTTACTATGGCCGTCATAAATTTCAATTTACTCGATCTCATTATCACCCACCAAATCATACTCTTTTAATACCACATCATATCATATCATATAACATGTCGTATACGTTATTATATATACTATGTATCATACGTCGTCGGTCGAAGTATACAGTTCAGTAATTATCACATTATCGATCGAGACAACACATCGATATTCCGTGGATTTATTTCAGTAACCACACTATATTTTACATGACAATTACGATTTTTTTAGATATATAGGTTCGATCTGTCTAAGATTTACCGAGCATAAAACAAATGTAGATAGAGACGACACATAGGTTTATATTAACATTATCAATCAGCCATATATATATATATATTTGGAATCATATCTCAACTTGCGTTTGGTACGATAAATAAAAGAGAAAGGGACAACCTAACCAACGCTTATAATTTGACATGACAAACAAAAATACAATTAGAATCTCTCATGATCTCTGAGCCATCACTAGCTGCTGTACGTATGGCTCTTTCTATCTTACCCACCAATCTTCTTGTTTGCTTCTCTTCGCTGCTAATTGATTTAAATAAAATAATTTTGTTATACTACCCTGCTTCCTTTCGCACAAACAGTTTTGTTCTTTTAAGGGTTCTATTATAGAATATCAACCATAGCCACTCGGATCGGGAGCCTCCGCTTCATCTTCACCGTCGGAAATGACACGATCTCGTCTTCCTCAGCCGTCCAACTACATGTACATAACGATTAATATCATATAAATCGTAAAATAGGACATTCGCAACATAGAGACGTCTCGGTTCAAATTTGCTAGTATGTGTCATGTTTGTGACTTGTGGACTAAATACCACCTTGCAAAAATTTTAGACCATGGTTCAAATTTAAAGTCATGATCGGTTTACCTGTACCGCGTCACGAGGTGGTGAAGAAAGATGGCTATTTCGAGCTTCGACAGTTCTAAACCAGGACATAGCCTTTGCCCACCGCCAAAGGGTGTGAAGCAAATACTGCTGTTTGCCGATCCATTAATCCTCTGTTACATAATTTACTTGATTAATGAAGAAGCTTAAGTATAAGTAGTTGAGTACTATAAGAAGAAGCTAAAGTAAATTGAGAGAGATTAAATTTAATTCAGAGGAAGATAAGTATGAAAGATTATGGGAAAAGGTGACGTACGTCCCATCTCCACGGATCGAATTGATAGGGATTCTCATAAATGTCTTCATCCATGTGAACCGCTATGAATGATGCCAATACACCCCATCCTTTTGGTATCAAGTAACCTGCCATTTCATTCCACCAATATTTATATTTAATTTTCTAGGAAAATATATTCATTATCATCAAAATTCAATAACACCTTTCATCACAAATGTATAAGCATATGATCTAATAAAATCTAACAATTCAGATTGATCAATATAACTAACTTTGTTTTACCTTTAATTTCAACATCTTTGAGAGCCTTCCTCCACACTCCGTTAATGATGTTAGCCATTCTCAGCGTTTCGTTTATCACCTATGTTTGTATTTTGAAAACGTCAATATTTTATTTTCTCTATATCAAGGTGGTAATTTTTTTGTGAAAAAAAGTTAAAAAAAATAATACTTACATTTTGAGTAAAAGAGAGAGACATATAATCAGTCCAACTGTATACTTCACCTGATTCCAATTTCCGCCTCTTCATCTCCATATTCTCCTCCTACAATTACCATAAAAAATCATTAAAATGGGGAAAAGCAGTAAAAAAACAAAAAAAAACGCAATAAAAAAATATTGCGTTTTGATTGAAAACATGAAAGGCGTTGAAAACAAAGCGCTTCTGTGACGCGAAACGCTATTTTTTTGACAGGCGGTGTGGTCGCTCGTACAGACAAAGGCGTTTAATTACAAATCGTCCTCTTCTGACAGCCGTCCACTCCGCTTTTTTAATCCTACGGCTATCATACTCTCACGTGTCACCTCCCTTCCCACACCTGTGTGTTGTGTGTACTCGTGTGTCTCGTCTGTAAAGACTTTCGACAGCGACCACGGATACAAAAGTCAACTGACCCCACCGATTCGAAAACTATATTAAATCTCAGCCGTTCAAATCTCCTCAATAAGACAAACATCTAATCAATCTTACGGTCCACAGACGTCGGCAAATTTGCATTAAGACACACACGTGTAATATGCTGTTGTATGTGTAATGTCATGTGTGTACATCGGAAAAAGACGTACCACGAGTTTGGCTAAGGCGACGGGATTGTCACTTAGGAATTTGACAGCCAAGGTCATCGCCGTTGGCATTGTTTCCTCTCCGGGTATCATCATCTCTACGATCTTTCCGCTGACGAAATCCGACGGCTGAGATTGCTTCTCTGAATCACCACCGTCACTAACATCTCTTAAAAGCACATCCATCACGTCATTCGCCGGAGACGCCGTCGTCCCCGCCGCCACTTGTCTCTCCTCCACAACCTTTTTAACCATCTTTATTAACCTCTCTTTCGCCTGCATGATTCACATATTAAACCCTAGCTAGAGATTTGCACACTAACAAAATGTAATAAAAAAAAATACTGATGTCACATACTCGCATAATTTTATAGTGATGTGCTCATGTAATATAAACAAAATAATTTACCTTTAGGGATTTATAAAGTCTAGTTCCAGGGAATTTGATGGGAATACAAATTAGACCCTTGATAAATTCTTCAAACTCAAGTTTGAGAATGTCCATATCTTCACCAGGGGCTGTGCTCATCAGCACTCTAACTAATATCTCGAACGTCATCTACAAAAACAACAACAAAAAACGTTATACGAATCAAAATTTGTTATACTTGTATATAATTCAAGTATTCAACTAGACATAACGTGTGGCTAAGTTGTTTGTAAGCACATATACTTTCAAAGACAATACCTTTTTGATCTCATCTTGAACATGAACCAAAGGAAGTTGTGCCCAAGAAGCCAAAGTGAGACAAACTGAGGTCTCGATGTCTCGAGTGATCCGGTCTTTAAGGTGAGGAGATCTGAGGAAGGCGCTAATGAGCGTGTGAAGCCTTTTTTGGTGAGGTCCATTGATGCTGAGAATAGAGTTTTCTCCTAGTAATTCGGTTATTGATTTAGGGTATGCAGGGACAAATATGTTCCCGTGGTTTTGGAGCACCACTTTGTTGACCTCTGCATCGGTTGATACTATGATTGGTGTCCCTATTATGTTCGTCTTGAACACCTTTCCGTATCTGAAAATAGTTAAGATGTAACAAGATTTCGGTAAGAAACATAGAACTAATTCTACCTCATCTGAATTCAAATCCGATATTACGTTTCCATGAAAACTTTACGCTAAACTAGATTTCGTGTACAATAAATTATCCATTCTAGTTAATGGTCTTGACTCTTGACAAATAATGTACTAAACTAGATTTCGTGTACAATAAATATTTTTTTTCAAAAAAACTATATGAGATAATAATACATTTCGTAGTGAGAAATTTCTATTTTGTTGTATGGGTTTGGTATATGCACAGTTAGACACATCCCTTTGGCTTAAATGAATGATGAATTAAATGGAAAGGTGAAGTCTACGAGAGAAGTAGGCGAATGGTGTATGGCTACAAAAAGAAACATTTCATCCATGTCTATTTGCTGCCTTTTTATATATGATATATCTTCCCCTCGAACATCACGAGGTTCTTCTTTAACCAAAACAAAAAAGTTCCGGAGGTTATTTACTATTTACCCTCTTTCTTTCTTAGTTGATAACTCGATATTAATATGCTAGTGTTCGTATATCTAAGACTAGTGATATCGAAGATAAAGAATCAACGGATATATCATCATGAAAATTATATTATGGTGGAAAAAAAAACGTGAAGGTGTCTGATTTAAGAAAAAAAATATATACAATAAGGTAAAGGATAAATCAGTGGGTATTCAAGAGGACCCATTTTGAAAAATTTATAAGTATACAAGAAATAATAATGAATAGCAGAAGAACACAAGAAAGATGTGCATACTAAAATAATAATAACATAGGAAAATTATATACTAGTAAACAGAAGAGATAAAGATGATGACACATGAAATATACTGAACTCAATCATCCTAAAAAAAAAAAAACACACGCTTAAACTATTTTTGCTATTGTATACGGCCAAGAACATGAAGACAGCTTGGTTTTGTCAGTCCTTTTCTTTTAATATAAGATGAAAATTTTATGTTATGTCCAAGAATTCTAGTTTAACTATCCGCATCCCCAATAGAGTTATGTGTATTTTTCTTAAAATCATCATTACTATATAACTACCTAAAAAGAGATCACTTAGTTAGAGTTTTACAAAAATAGTTCTTAATTTTTTGTTGTAAATGGTGTTAGGTATTTAGTAATTTATGTTTAGATGAAGAAACAAAAAAAGTTAGGTGCTCTAGGGTTACTATACTGAATATATTGTTGGAAATAGGCACTAGGCAGGACAATTGACTTATAAAGAACAAAAAGACGACCCTAACTAGTAACTAATTAAGCAGACGTAATTAAGGGATACAAATCAATTTTGAACTGTCTCTTTAGAATTCGATATAAAAAAAGTTTAGTTTATATTATAATAAGATTTGATAGAAAACGACTTTTCTTATTTTCTGTTTAAAAATATTTAATATATAGAAAAAAAGACTTACGAAGATTTTCGTTTTTCCATGAAGGTAACCGGCCGAGAAGAATAACCACAAGCGATGAAGTTTAGGGTTTCTCCGATCAGCGGCCAGCCTAAGCTCCCCTTTGGAATCATTCCCTTCTTCTTCTTCTCTTCATGTTCATCTCCTCCATCTTTCTTTTTAGATTCTCTTAGACGAAACCATAACCATGGACGGAGAAGTATTCCGGCCGTCAAAACCAAGAAACCAGCAACCCAAAAATCCATTAAATCAGAAGGCCAAGAAATATTTTCCGGCGATCGGAAAAGTCCTGTTCTTAGCGGAGGATAGACATACACCAAAAAGTCTTGGGATATGCCTAAGCACAAGTAGATAAAAAAAAAAAAAAAAGAGAGAGAATTGTAAGAAGGTTTCCAACAGAAAATGGTTTCTCAATTCTCAAAAACCATGCAGGAAGAGGAAGTGTGAGAGAATAAATATTTGAAGAGCTAAAGCTATGTTGATGTCATTGTCAATGTGGGCAAAACAGAGGAATTAATGATATTATAAAATCCAATTTTACCTGCCTCACAACTATATAGTATATATAAAACAATTTAGTAATATTTATGTAGATATATATATATATATATATATATATATTCAAGTTAAGAAATCATCATAAATAGTTAATTTTTACTATAATCTTGAAGTTACAATATACTACATCTCAACCATTTAGTAAGCATTAATGACAATTTATTTAGTTAACAACATTTGGACATATCTATTTAGTCAAAATTCGATTTTCACAGATATACAATATGTATATCTAAAGAATTGCATTAATGAGTAATAACGAACTGAATTTTAGCTATATACATAGTATTTGTTATTTTAAGAAATTTGATATAGCTATACAAATTTTCATTGGAAATAAATATATAATTTCTCTAACAAAGTAATTTTTAGATGGACATTTCAATGAATGTTATTTTGAAGATTTCAGGAAAGTTGATATAATTTATTTTAAAAATATTTCAAATCTTACCTAAAACCATGAGATTTGGATTTCTGTACTTTTAACTAAATCATATAATTAAAAATTTTTGTATATCATAAAATATTCATACATTATGTTGTTATTTTTATTTTTTTAAATCATAAACTAAATCTCTGTGTATTTATATTATTTTTAATTTATATCAATTAAGGTTAATACAAATGATTAAATTAAATTATTTGAGTCAACATAATACTATAATATTTTTATAAAACTGAAAATTAAAAATTTAAAACTATATTTTGATTTGTCAATATTTTGGTATGTACAGTATAGACTTCATATCTCCATAACCTTTCTTATATTTCTTAATTGTGTTATGTAAGAAAATATAGCTTTTTGATTGTATTATTTATGATAGATTGCATTATTAGTTATTGCTATTAAATTAAGATTATGAATAAGTATGATTTTGTTATTGTTATTTCTACAAATAATTATAACTAATTAATACAATTAAATATATTTAGTGTGTAACTTGATATATCTAAAAGATTGTCACACTCAGATTAGATTCTTCGACATTGAATAATCGTAGTACTGTCAACTGTGTATAGAATATTGGTCGATCTACTAGGTTTAAGAGAATTTAATTATTCATATTTAAAAGATACTATCATCGCTTGCTCATGGGCAAACTAAAAAAAGATACTCCTTAACACATCGGAAAACTTCTAATTTTTTTTTAGATTTTTTGGTTCATATAAATTTTTTTTGTGTCCTTTTCAACTTATATTTTTTGTTTGTGTCTTTTTAGCTTATAATTTTTTATTGGGCGGCTGCACTGCCTGCCTCTATAGTTAAGCAGGCATTGAATACTACCAATTAAGTACTCTTAAGATGCATTGAAACATCATATGCGTATGCATCTTTATTATTTTGATCCGTGATAGTAGTGGTGTATTACTAATACATTACTCTTATAACATCGGATCCGTATTTCTAAAATTTATAGCTCCAAGTCGACGTTAATAGTACTATTAATTTAATCTAAGAGAGCAACAAAACATAATTGTATGATAAACAAAATGGAGAAGAAATAAATGAGGGGACAGAAATTGGGAGCGGCTATTGCGCCACGCTTAGGCCAATTTGTCTCGTCTCATTTTTAGATATTAGATAGCTACTTCTCACCCCCACTCATTATTATTTTGTTTTTCTATTCATTATTTTGTTTTTCCATTTATAGAAAAATCCTTGTACACTCGTTCTTGATTCTAGTCCACTATTAGCAACATGTAAATATATATTATTACGGGCCAAATGGTTACAAATAGCGATAAAAACCGTGTAACAAAACCTTTCGTACTAGCTTACGTTACTAATTCCAACGTTGTCAAAGTTTTGTACTACCTCAAAAATTTGAATTTTGTACGAAACGCCAAACTCATATATGATCAATGTTTGTAAGTTTTGTAACTCGGTTATAATTATGGCCTCTTCGTTTAAAATATGAATTTGAACTAATAATACTCGATCATAGTTATCATCAATATGTTTATATCTCAATAATGAGATCCACTTCCCTGGACCAAATTGTTTATTAGCAAAGTATATGATTGAAAACAAAGTAAACATAAACTTCATACTTCATGGTACAGTATAGGTCAATATGAAAACAAAAGATCATCAAATGCTTTGACAAAATATATATCAAATTCGAGATCTGCTTTTAGAATGCGAAACAATGATGAACATAAGTTCACTGATTAATCCATGATCTTATTATAATAAAAACATGACAGACGACACACATTATGTTAATCAGTGCTATTAAACTAGTAGTATTTTATTTGCTTATGCCATTTGAATTATTTAAGTATGAATGTACGATTATCGATATCATATATTTTATATACTCTAATTTTTTGTCAATTAACATATAATATCGTATTAAATGGTGACAAATAATAATCACTAATGCAAAGTACTAGCTATATTAAATTAGGTTTATCATAATAATACTAATACAAATCACTAGGTTTGTATCGGAATCTCTTAAAGATTACGTTAGATATACGAATACCAACTTTTTTAACAAAAACAAAAAAACACCAACTTGTTATTACTTATGAGTTATGATACTTAATCCAACTTTACTATTGGGGAGTGTGATCACTATAACATGTGATCGGAGGTCTTTTAACCTTTTGACTAAATAATATCCAAGAGTCATATTAATTAATAATCGAATTTATGACTGATAAAAAGCCAAGTTACACATGTTAATAAAAAGGTCAGTCCACAATAAATTAATTAGACAGCTTTCTGCCTAACGTGTTTGTATAATATTTTGACCACAACTTATAACAACATGTTACCATTGTTAGGATTTAGATTCCGACCATCAACACAAGAAACAAAAATATGATGATATCAAACAAACAAATATACGTTTGAAATACCCTAACGATTAACGTCTTATCTGTCTGTTAATTTTTTTTACAGCAAGTACAAAATATTAGTTCTTGATACATGTAGCCTGGAGACTACATAGACAATTTAAAATGTCTCGAGCTGTGAACCTTTTGTCTTATGTTAAATAAATGATTTGTGAGAGTACCCATATATATTTATTGCTGTTTACATCGCATAGAGAGCATAGCAGCAGAGATACAAAAAGATTGACTTGTCATTGTCAAATCAACCATTTGGTGATTTCGAAAAACTCACCATCGCCATTGAAGACCTCTCCCTCCTCTGTTTCTCTATCTTTTCGATTACAAAATTTTACTTTCTAAAAAACAATAACGGTTCTCTGTAATTTTTTCTTAGTTGGTCAACTATAAAAAAAAAAGTATACAGAAGGAAAAAAAAAGTATTGGAATCAAAAGAAAACGAAAGTTTAACTTAACTTGCGCAAGACGCAACAACAGCATCGACACCATCATCGTGAAACAAGGACAGTTTACTAATGGCTAGAGCTTCTCCGTATAGTGATGCCCTCGTTGATTTCTCAATCCGGACCTCCACGAAATCCCCAACTTCAGGATTCCTCTTCAAACCATCATCACCAAGAGATGCTTTATCAAACAGAGGTTTGGTGACAAACGAAACTCGGTGACCTTTATCTGTTTTTCCTATGAGTTCTGTTTCAGGCGCTCTCTTATTTGGTCCTTCGACTAGAACTAACTGCATTGATCCGACTTGAGAGTCGTAACACGGACCTGTGGTTTCACGGAATGCTTCTATTAGTTCTGTTAAACGTCTCTGCTTGACTTCCTCTGGCACATCGTCTGTGTAATTCCGATGAGCGTGCGTCTTTTCTCTCATGCTGTATGCAAACATATACGCCATATCGTATCCAACTGCTCTCACCAGGCTTAAGGTTTCTTCATGCTCTTCTTCGGTTTCTCCACAGAAGCCTACCAACACACACAATTCGCCTCTTATGCATCAGACAAGTTGAATCAAGGACTAAGAAAACAGAATACAATGGAACAAGTTAAAGCAATGTTTTTTGAGTAGGCTTACCAGTGATAAAGTCGCTGGTTATAGCCACATCTGGTATAATACTCCGAATCTTTTTAACAAGATCCAAGTAAGCTTCTCTGGTGTAACCTCTACGCATCTGTTCAAGTATTCTGCTATTACCAGATTGTGCAGGAAGATGGATGAGATTGCAGATATTATATCTATCTCTCATCAAATATAGCAACTCGTCAGGGTAATCTTTAGGATGAGGCGAAGTAAACCTAAACCGCATCTCTGGAAACTCCAAGGAGAGTCGGTCCAAGAGATCAGCAAATCGCAAACCCATGTTTTTAACTTTACACCTGCTCGAGAATCCTTCACTGTATTCCCACTTAGCACCTGACTCAGGATCAGACGAATCATCGTTATAGCTGTTCACATTTTGCCCTAAAAGCGTAACTTCTTTCACACCGGCTTCCCACAGCTCCTTAACCTCGCGGACTATGGATTCCACGGGTCGTGACCTCTCTCTGCCTCTAGTGAAAGGAACAATGCAGAAAGCACACATGTTGTTGCAGCCTCTCATAACCGAAACAAAAGCGGTAATTGAGTTTTCAGAGATTCGCACTGGTGATATGTCAGCGTAAGTCTCTTCTAGAGAAAGAAGAGTGTTGATTCCTTTCTGTCCATAGTCTACTTCTTCCAATAGCCTCGGGAGATCTCTATAAGCATCAGGACCACAAACCACATCAACCATTTTATCAGAATCAAGAATCTTGTCCTTTAATCTCTCAGCCATACATCCCAAAACAACAACTTTAGGAGGTTTGAGAGACTGTGCTCTTCCTTTAGCAACATTGAACTTCCATTCACGTTTTAGAAACCAAAAGTAGTTAAGTCTTTGCCATACTCTCTGTTCTGCATTCTCTCGGATAGCACAAGTGTTGATGAAAATGACTTCAGCACTCTCGGGATCAGCCACCACTTCTTTATAACCTGACTTTTTCATAATCGAAAGGACTATCTCCATGTCGTTTATGTTCATCTGACATCCATACGTTTCATGATAAATCCGACCTTTTGACACAACATCGGTATCTAATGTGCTTTCAAGAGCAAGAAAGAATTCAAAAAGAATAGTATTAGCATTTAGCATAACTTATAAAGCCTAATCAACATAATCAATTGCACAACTTGAAAGATAAAAAAGGTCAAAACTTCTGACTGACCACTATGGATTGATGAACAAACATATTGACTTAAATGGCTTCTGCAACTTAAATTTCGAAACTTTAGGGTCCCCAATTGAGTCCAACACCAATTAGGTTGCATAACAAACAAAATTGATCTCAAAATCTAAACTTTAAAACTCTTTAACCTATAATAGAGGACTTACTCAGATTCGATTTCGGGAGTGGTAAGAGAACCATGTGCTTGAGCGTTAGAGACGAACTGTTGGAGGCTTGGACCATCAAACTTGCCAGAACCAGCAACTTGAGAAACAGAGAAGCTTCTAGAAAGGTTTAAGGCAAACCCATTCTTCCTCCTGATAGGTTTATGTGCGAGACGATGCGTGCTGTGACAACGAGGGAGAAGAGCAGCAGCAGAAGAAGAAGAAGTATGGATTAGTTGCGAGGAGAGGAATGTGAGAGCGAAACAGCGTCGTGTAGAGGCTTTGAAACAGAGAGAGCAACCGTGAGGGTTGATGAGAATGGAGGAGAGAGAAGAAGACGCCATTGGAGAAAAAGATGAGGAGCTCCAAAAGTCTCCACCAGAACAAACAACGGGAGGCTCTCTCTCACTCAGGCTTAGGGGTTCTAGCTACAATCTACTCACACTAAAACGCTGCGTTTCGTTATCCAGACTCAAGGGTAATATTGGTATTTCACTCCCAGCATCTCACGAACATCTTTGGTTAGAACGAAGAAGAAGAAGAAGACGTGAGGGAGTAGAAGAAGTAGAAGAGTGATGATGATGCAGAGATTGAGAAGATCGGAAGAGTTTATAAGATTTGGCTGTGAATCTCTGATTAATCTCCGACCAAACAAGAACTCAGTGCCCCGTTCTGTGTCAGGTTTGATTTCATCTCCAATTTGACTTTTGTAATTAGATTGAGAGATGAATAAAAAACTGAACTTTGATTTATGGGTTTAGGTTTTGTGACTCACTACGACACAAAAGGCAAGCTTTTTGAGTCCAATGTTGGGAACCATTATAACACTCATCGATGTCTTGGTAGAAATTTGGGGATGCTGCAGCAGTACAAGTGTTTTGGGTCATCATCAGCTTCACAAATTGAGAGAAAACCTTTGTTTTCGTCTTTGGATTCGAAGGATGTTAGCTCTTTCAAGGAGATATTAGGTGATAAAAACGTGGTTGAAGATGAAGAGAGACTTGAGACTGCAAATACTGATTGGATGAAAAAGTACAAAGGATCTAGTAAGCTGATGCTCTTGCCCAAGAACACAGAAGAGGTGATTTTCTTTTTTTTCTTTTCTCTACTGTTTCTGACCATTACTTTGTTTGGATTGCGATGAAAAATTTATGTTTGACATTGACTGTATTTTTTGTGCAGGTGTCTCAGATACTTCAGTATTGTGATTCGAGGCGTTTAGCTGTTGTTCCTCAAGGGGGTAATACTGGTCTTGTTGGTGGAAGTGTTCCTGTCTTTGATGAGGTTCGATACTTTTTTTTTTTTTATATTAGTTGGTGATGATCAAACTGTTGGCTAGGTAGTTCAAAGCTAGCGAAGGAAATTTTCAGGAATGTGAGAGATAGGAACAAAAGAAAAGAAGTTTTTTTTTTCGATCATAGATATGACAAACGGTTGCGGCATCTTTGCAGGTGATCATCAATGTTGGTTTGATGAATAAAGTCTTAGCTTTTGATGAGGTAACTGGCAAATTTATATTCAGAACAACTGATGCTCCTGTTTTTTCCTCTTATTTTTGGGAAGTAACTTTGTAAAATAATTACTTGAAACTGTGTGCGAGCTGTTCAGTTCAATGGAGATTACAATCTTCTATTCTAGTGTCAGTTGCTTCTTAGGTAGATGTTCCAATAGTCTTCATCATACATAAAAAAATTCTGAGACAAATTTTCGTACTACTTAGAGACAGAGTAATATAATTACATACTTGATGATGATGATACGAGTTATGTGTTCAGGTTAGTGGTGTCTTGGTATGTGAAGCAGGATGTATTTTGGAAAATCTTGCAACTTTTCTTGACACGAAAGGGTAATTTAACCATGACTTCTTACCCTCTTTTAGTAACAATGAACTAAAAATTAATAAAAGAATGTCCTTTTTGGTCGGATATAGAAACATTAAATTTTTGTTTCCTCAGTTTTATTATGCCTCTGGACTTAGGTGCAAAAGGAAGCTGTCATATTGGTGGAAATGTTTCAACTAATGCTGGTGGTTTGCGCCTTATTCGTTATGGCTCACTCCATGGAACCGTATTGGGTAATGACTTACGTTCTAGTCACTTCTGATCCATATGAAATACATTTGAGTTCCAACTTCATCATCTTTAATCTCTCACCATCTCGGTCTAGAAGCTGTCACCGCAAATGGCAATGTTCTTGACATGCTTGGAACTTTACGCAAAGACAACACTGGGTACGACTTAAAACATTTGTTTATCGGTAGGTATTATTATTTTGTAACTGTACTATTATTTCAAATGTCACTTCATCACCAACAGAGACCGAAACATCTTGAATTTTCTCTTTACTGGTTTCCACAGGTAGCGAAGGATCACTTGGTATTGTAACTAAAGTTTCTATTCTCACACAACCAAAACTGTCTTCTGTAAATTTAGCGTTCATTGCTTGCAAAGATTATCTCAGCTGCCAGGTTTAAGACAGTTTTCTTCCGTATTCCTGTAATTGAATTCTCTCTACAGAGGAGATAGCGTGTAAACTGTTGTCTCTCCTTATGTTTCTTTTCTTTCCAGAAAATTCTTGTTGAAGCAAAGAAAAATCTTGGAGAGATACTATCTGCTTTCGAGTTTCTTGATAACAATTCCATGGATTTGGTAAGCTTGCATTCCAGATACTCTATATTGTGTACAAGTCTTTGATTTTTGTTAAATCCTTTCGTTTTTAATTCACTGGACAGGTACTGAACCACCTAGACGGTGTACGTAATCCAGTTTCCTCTACGGAGAACTTTTATATTCTGATAGAGACAACGGGGAGTGATGAAACTAATGACAGGTATAAAGAATTTGCCGGTCTTTCTTGGGATTTTCACCATGTTTCGTTTCGTTCAAATGAGGCTCTCTGCCAAGTATTTAGATCTCTTGAGAGAGTTTTTTCCTGGTTGAAAAACTAATGCAGGGAGAAGCTTGAAGCTTTCCTGTTAAAGTCACTGGAAAAAGGTTTAGTTTCTGATGGTGTAATCGCTCAAGACATTAACCAAGCATCCTCATTTTGGCGCATACGAGAGGTAAAACCTTTTAAGAGTTATTTCCCCTAAGAAATCTTGATATTACACGACGAATAATGCCATTATTATTACCCTGCAGGGTATAACAGAGGCATTACAGAAAGCAGGAGCTGTTTACAAGTATGATTTATCCTTACCGGTTGAAGAAATTTACAATATTGTCAACGATCTTCGACGGAGACTAGGTAAGAAACATATCATTGCACTGTGTACTAGTTACTTAAAACCGAAAGATTCAATGAAAACTGCAACCAAACATGCATATGCTTCAGGTGAGTTAGCAAATGTCATGGGATATGGTCACCTTGGAGATGGAAATCTACATTTAAACATCTCAGCCGCAGACTATAATGATAAGGTAAATACAAATATCAATATGAGACATTCCAAGAGTTTAAATAATCATTCAGCCACTCTTTCCTTGCAGCTTATAGGTTTGATAGAACCTTATGTCTATGAGTGGACATCCAAGCACCGTGGAAGCATCAGTGCAGAACATGGATTAGGTGTAATGAAAGCTAATGAAATCTTCTACAGCAAATCACCTGAAACTGTGAGTTAACAAACAACAAATGGAACTATGTAGACGACGTTCCTGTCACTATATTCTTACCGGAATATAAAATATGCAGGTTGCAATAATGGCTTCCATTAAAAAGTTGCTGGACCCTAAGGGAATTCTCAACCCATACAAAGTTCTTCCTCACTCTCTCTTCTCTCACTAAGGTAAAAAAAAGATTATTATGCTTTATGATTACGCACCGAAATTATTGAAAGCATATATCTTTCTATAATCTATCAATGCTCTTCCAACGTCAAAAGTGAAGAATCATCATCTTTTAACTTTGGAATCATTGACATTCTTTGTTCGGCGAATGCAAGGTGGTGATGAGATGATTCTTCAAACAAGAATTTGGAACATAAGCAGCCAAGTTTGAGCAATATGATTGATGCAAAGGAACAAGAAATACAAGTGCTGATTTAAAAGTCTAAAACTCAAAACTGTATATGCTTCTTCTTTGTTGTTGTCGCCTTGTTTTAATATCTTACTATTGAAGGATAAGAAAGAATCAAAACCTATGGATCTGACGTGTATTTAAAGTCAAAATTTGCAGTGTATGTAGACCAAAACTCGAAAAGATAAAGTATCTATCATAATAGCATTTTCAAGAATCTCTCACATAATATCTTTCTATTCTTGGCAATTTCGGTTATAATGATTTTACTTGATTTGTTCACAAAAGACTTTTTTTCTTTCTTCCACTGTTATGTTTTTTCTTCATGTGTTAACCTTTCTTTAATAGGTCTTATTCTTAGAGTAGAAATCAAACCAGATCGGTCAGATAAACCGGAATAATATCTGGTCCGATTGATATGTCTTAACTAACTTCTCTAATTTAAGAGAAAAGCTATGGAATTTAACATATAAGGTCTCGGTTCTACCAAGTACGTATATATTCTTCTGAGACCTTAAGTAATTGGACCAGCTATAGGAATATAAGATCCGTCTTGCCATCGCCATAGCCCATAGTTTCCATGGAACAAATGTGTACTAGTTCTGGTTTAAGGTGAAGCCAATGCATACAACAACATCATGAGTCAAGCATGATTGTAAATTTGTAATTATGACTAGTCAAATTTGTTATGCCATCAAGTTGCTTACACTTTTGTAACCAACGATCCATTCAAACTAATCACAATTCACAAGGGACGAAAAGACAGTGAAAGCAATATATATGTTATCAATAAAAAAAGAAATCCAAGGCATCGTCGATGAATGATGAAAAATAACTTAAAACAATGTTACGGGTCAAGTTTTACCTGATGCATGCATCAATTTTTCTTTTGGTGTTAATAATATACATGCACCAGTTTAGTTATACTAATAATAGTATGAGATTTTTAATTCAGGGAATTTGGTTTTCTGAAAATTAGATTTAGGAATGTTTTTATGATAATATTCCTAACTGGTTTTGAGTGAAGATTCGGTTCTCCAACACAAGTGGAAAGTCCCGAATTAAAGAAGGCCGACACGATAATACGACGTCGGGTTGATGACTGGACATAGATCCAAACGCTTTAGACACAACTGCAAAGATGATAAGACACTATAAAAAGCTCATGGATATGGCTGAAGAGACAAAACACACATCCCACAATCTCTCTCTCTCTCACTCACTGTAATAACTTCAAACACAAATGAGTTCTTCTGAATCAACTCGCAAGGTTGGTTACTTGCTTCTTTAAGTTTATATATATATAACATACCATTTTTTTTTTGGGGTCAAATTGTTTTATTTGGTTTGATCACCTCTCTTTTGTTCTTATTATGTTAGGGTCTGACCAAAATCGCCACGAACCGGTTGCAGAAAGAGTTTATGGAGTGGCAAACCAGTCCTCCTTTTGGTTTCAAGCACAGAGTCTCTGACAATCTCCAACGGTATAAACCCGCTTTCCTGTTTTTGCTTTTAGTATCGATAACCAATGATGTAATGTTGAATTGTTGGTGTGAACAGATGGATCATTGAAGTGCATGGAGCTCCAGGAACTCTTTATGCCAATGAAACTTACCAACTTCAGGTTGAGTTCCCTGAGCATTATCCTATGGAAGCTCCACAGGTTCATCCTCAAACTCCTTTTTCTTAATCATACTTAACGGTATCTAAACATCGCATCAAATCCCATAACCCGATGGTTTCACCGATAAACAGGTCATCTTTCAGCATCCAGCTCCACTTCATCCTCATATTTATAGCAACGGTCACATCTGTTTGGGTAAGAACATACTAAAACACAATGACTCACTCTAGTACTTTGCCCTCTCTCTTTCCAAGTCCAATGACAAGAGCTTCTATGCGTATTTTTATTTTTATGATGCAGATGTTTTGTATGATTCGTGGTCACCAGCGATGAGACTAAGTTCGATCTGTCTCAGCATTCTCTCAATGCTCTCCAGCTCACCCGTGAAGGTTTGTGTGTAACACTTATATTCGTCTTTCCAAGGCTCACAGTATAACTTTTCTCTGATGATGTTGATTGTTCTCTCCTTGCAGCAAAAGCCGAAAGACAATGACCATTACTTGAAAAACTGCAAACATGGAAGATCTCCAAAAGAAACTAGGTGGCGTTTCCATGACGATAAAGTATAACATCTCCTACATGTCCCTATAATATTGTGATTACAAACATATTGTATGAGCTCAGGTCGAGTTCCTCCTGATCTGTTGCTATCTTTAAAACAAGAACAGCTTCTTTCTACAGTTAAACCAAATGAAAAGCTTGAGCATAAAACTTGAAAGTTTGGAAATAACATGATTCATTTATTAAATGAGAGAAATGGCCTCATCCTCTGTCGAGAAGAGATCATCAACAACTGTTAGTACAAACCAAGAACTGAGAGAATGATTGATCCAAAGAAGAGAACTTTGCTTCTAACAACAAGCCTTCGTGTGTATATTTGATTGAAGACAAAAATCTGTTTCTACCTCTAATGACTTTCCATGACATGTTACATTTGTAATAAACACTTGGAAGGACTACTCATCAGAAATCAGAAGCTTCAGTTGTTCCATGTCATGCTCCAGTTTTAATAACACCTGCGTTCAAAGACTAAAAGCTTCAGCACGTGAATCAAAAAGACAAATCTGTTCACATGTTTACTCCCAGTAGACTATAAAAGCTATTCTAATTGCTCTGCCTACAAGATTCCTTCAACTGAACATTGTTTTTGCTCTGTGCATTTTGACAAGAAACTTCAAAGGCCCTTCATGAAGTGAAACTCAACATCAAGCTCACAACTTTAACCTCTCATATAAAAAAGGAAGCAACTTAATGCAATTCCAGAGTCAAAAATACTGTTCCTTTCCAAATTCTCATACCTAATAAGGCACTACAAATTCAACACCATGCTCGCACAATCTCTAAATATTGTTTGGATTCTCATAATTCAATCAAAAGAGGTACCTAACAATGGTCACTCCATAGCAACTTTAGCTCCCACAGCCTTCAACTTCTCAATGATCTTCTCTGCTTCTTCCTTACTAACTCCTTTCTTCAGCAATGTTGGAGCTTTCTCCACCAAATCCTTCGCTTCCTTCAACCCCAAACTCGTAATCGTTCTCACTTCTTTAATCACCTTGATCTTCCCAGCTGCTTCGTACGCTTGAAGCATCACATCGAACGCAGTCTTTGCTTCTTTCTTCTTCTCTGTACCTGCTCCGGCGGCGGAGGATTTACCGGCACCAGATCCCGGGAGAGACATCCCTGGCATCATCGCCGCCATCACAGGCATCTCACTGACGTCTAGCTTCTGCCTAAGGATCTCAGTCAGGTCCATTGTTTCCAAAAGAGTGAGATTCGATAGCTCATTCACGATTTTGGAGACGTTCTCCGATTGCGTCGCCGGCGATGAGTAGCTCCGAGATTGGATCGAGATCAATTGAAAAGAACTTGGGTGTGTCTTGATGGATTTCAAACCTCGTGACAAGTGAGAGGAGATGATTCGAAGATTCTGCATCGTTTCACTCTCTCTCTCTAAACTCAATTCAAGTTGATGTTGAAGAAGCATAAACCCTAACCGGAGATTATTTAGTGGGCCTTTATGGGCCGTTCAAAATATCATTTTCTTTCTAAATTCTCTGTTTAGGCCCAATAACGGATTTAGATGACACACTCTAATACTGTGTGACTAATTCAAACTTTTGTGTTTGATTGTTGGTTCTTTCTTCGTTTTTAAAGAATTTGGCAAATGACGATTGAAAATATTTTGTGAATAAAAATATTACTTCATTTGATAAATTCAAATATCAAACTAATCTCTTAAAATACAAAGCAAAATGGAAGATATGCTTCTAGAGATTGATCAGGCAATGACAAGAACAAAGTTAGATGGCGATTCATAGCTTAGTAAATTTTTTATGGCTGACCCTTTTCGGCGCGTATCAAAAAAACTTGGATTTCCTGTTTTTGTTTACAAAATTCGATTTCCCAATATTAATATTTTTTTTAACTGAAAATAATATAATATCAGTAACAAAAATGGATATATAAATGATGAAAAATTAACATTTCCATATGGTTTAAAGAAGAAATCGGAGTGGTTGAAAGAAATAAGTAAGATTTGATTATTGTTATTGTAAGTATATTATTGAATTTCTAAAATATACAAAGTTTGGACAAAAAAAAAATAATATAAAAAAAGAAATCGAATACGTAAAAACTCTAAAAGGATCTATAAAGTTTGACCGTTAAGTTAGTGTTAAAATTGTAAAAACAACATGAAACAAAACTTAATAAAAAATTGTAAGAAAAAAACTTGATAACACATTCTACTACTCAACCAGTGAGAGTAAATGGGGAAGGGGAGCCTCTTGTCCACCCGTAAACAACCGAAGGGACTGGTGTATAATCGGTGAACTCATTTATTCTATTGATCGCCTAGCAGGGTTGTGTTGGTGTGAAACACAAACCTTGGATTCCAAGAAAGGTGATTTGCTTTGGAAGAAGGTAAAGAGTGTCTCATGTCTTGATGAGAGTCTCTCTCACTCCGGGTTAATCCATTTTGACAGCCGGTTTGAAGTGATGTGGGGTTCTCACAAAACTCAGGTTGTAGGGACAAAAAGCTCCTTGATTTGCTTTCCGGGGCGCGACTGATCATTTTTGCGTTAAATTTAAGTTTATTTTGGGCTTACAACTAAAAAATAATTGACAATTAGTAGATTGATCTTAATTCTTTATATATTAACTAGATTAGGATGTGTATTCCAGCACGGATTGAAATTTCTTTTATTTATATTATAATTTTAAAATAAAATATAATTTATATGACAGTTTAACATTGTAAACTGAGAAACAATGTCATATTATTATTATTATTATTATTATTATTATTATTATTATTATTATTATTATTATTATTATTATTATTATTATAAATATGAGAGATGTATTTTGGTGAATGAAGATTTAAACGATTTATATTAAAAGCTTGTAAGGGTGTTAGGTAAGATTTTATTTTTAACTGTATAATAAAATTTCGGAAATAACGATTAAATATGATTAATTGCAAAGATTTTTTCTTTTTTTACACCTAACAATATATTTTTATACCTAATAATATATATTGTGTAACATCAACGGCTCTATTGTCGCCATGACCGTATAAAGGCTTTTCTAGTTTATAATACCAGGGTCAGCATTATACGTTAAGTAAAGATTAGAGAGTAATATGGTTTAGTGTAATTGACCATGCTTTTTTTCTTCTGCAAACGCCTGTCTTGGCTACAGTTGACTTGACGATTAAAAATCATTTTTCGAATAAAAAAGATAACTTGGTTTGATAAAATTCAAATCTCATCTCTTAAAATACAAAGCAAAAGAACACAACTTAAAACTTAAAAACACACCCCAAAGTAAAAGCAAGTGTCACACACTTATTCCGAATACACTTCTGTATCTATTTTTGCTCCAACATTTTTCTTATAGCACGAATTCAAGAGTTCATCTTCCTGCAGTTTTTCCTTATTTCGCCACTCGAACCCGTTAAAGGAGAGATATTTCCCATCTTGATCATTGATTCCGCAAATTGCTCAAAGAACTCTTCTTGATCTTCTGCATACTTCTTCACAAGCTCTCTCGATTTCTCGTTACTGCTGAACAAAACTTGGTCTGAATTCAACAAACCCTTGTTCTCTATCAAGTTCTTGAAATAGCTGTTGTCGAACTTGGCGACACTGATGATGTCCAACACCGAAAGATTCTGGTCCCCACCGGATCTTGGACACTTTTGGCGCAAGTTAGCAGCGAAAGATTGTTCCAATGTCATGTCTGGACGGCCATTTCCGGACTGGTTGTACAACCTCTGTCTGAAACTCGTGCATCTCGAGAATCCGATGGTGTGGCTACCTGAGAAAACATTTAAAAAGTGTGGTGGCTTGAGAAGCAAGTAATGCGTAATGGGGTTTCTTTTAAATTTGTTCCATGTGTGTGAAGCAACTTTCTATGATAGAATGACGACAGCTTACCGGAGAGAGCAACAAGGTCAGTGACATCGAGTCCTTGACGGTTAAACTTGGATAGAATGGTACTGAATGTGTTGTTTGGTGCAGGGATGTTGTTGTTCGAACCACTTAAGCTTGCACTTCTTGAATCTCTTCTTCCCAATGGAACCACCCAGCTTGGTCCACCGGTCTAAACCAAAAACCATACCGAGTTAGCTGATGTTTCAGTTTTAGTTCGAGACCATAGAGAATAATTATGGAAGAGACTTACAAGAACAGAGGAGTCTCTAGCGGCTAGGGTAAGAATATCAGCGCAAGAAACAGTTCCAGGGCATTGTTTCTCCAGATCGGCTTTGATTTGGTCAACTACGTCGAACCCACGAGCTGATTTGCTGTTTGGGTTTGAGCTTTTCTCACTCACTATCCTCCCACCGCTGTCTAGAAGCAAAGAACCATCACATCCCTGCATTTCAAAGCTACCTTGTTAAACAAGTAAACTTAAACAAACCAAAAAAATGGTGAAACCTAAAAGAGATTAACCAAACCTGAACGAAACAGTCGTGGAAATGAAGTCTCAACAAGGAAGCAGCCATACGGGTCTCTCTAGCAACAGCTTTAGCTACAACTGATCTCACGATCTCACCGGCTTGTGGGTATGAATGGGCGTAAAAACCGGGGAAGAGTTTTCCTCCATAGCTCTTGTCGCAAAGGCAGAGAGGGAGAAAGCAAATTAGAGATAGAAGGAGAAAGCTGTTGAGTCTTGCCATTACTTTCAACAAGAAGATGAGGAAACTAGAAGACTTTGTGTTGATGAGCGATATGAAGTAAGATGAGACGAAGAAGGTATTTATAGGAAAACGACTCTGAAGATGAAAGAAGCAAAAGGTAATGGAGTTAGTTGGTATTAAGTATTAACTAAATTGGGATGAAGATAATAGCCAAGGAAATGCAAAAAAAAAACAAAGAGAAAACAACTGTAAAAATTTATTGGAGAAAAGAAGATTAAAAAGAGACTAACGCTTGGGTTTGGTTTGGTACCCAACATTGCATGCTAAGTTTGGCGAATTAACCTCCTATTTTGGTTTAGTTAATTAAAATTAGTTGTATTTAAAATATAATTTGACTTTGGAGACTTGGAAGGGAAAAGCAAAGCAAGCTTTGTGTTTTTAATACTGTGTATACACTTTGTTATCTTCATCTATATTTTAACGACTCATAACAATAATTTGAACTCTGAAGAATTTAAAAATCTCTCCCTAGGAATAAATATTGGAAATTTCTTGCTTCACCATACCTTTTCACTAAGCGCACATTTAACAACTATATAAATAGATTTTTATAATTATTGAATAGGCTAATTTCAAAGATATTTGAAGCTTTGCCATCGTCGTGTCAATTGAGTAGACAATTAAAAATGCCAATTACTGACATAAAAGCCGTAAAGATATGTCTTCAATATTGATGTTTAACTTTTCTGACTTCTTCAACGTAAGATGGAGAGAAACATAACTTACCTTATTCGTAGTCGATCTAATTACTTTCTTCGTAGAGGTAAAAAGAAACACCTTTTCACTGGAGGTGTTTTTCTTTTTGTCATTATAAATAACTTAAGATCAAAATCGTTGTTTCTTAAATCCACTTGGTTCAATCACGAAATATCGAGATTTTATTTTCGAAGGTAGAATTAATAAGAGAATAATCCTTACTGATCCATCTTTTTTTGTAGAAGTAGGATAAAAAGTGAGGTAGCCCCAAGTATGAACAGAATAATCAGATCATATTTTAAGATAGTACTAAATCATATAAACCCTAGACCTATGACCTAACTAAAATCTTAAAGAGGAATTCAAAAATAATGAAATATTTAAAGGACTAGGTTGAAAGAACATGTTTGCGTAGACAAAGTCCAAAGTCTTTTTGTGTAAGTGAGAAAGACAAGAGAGTAGGAAGAGATTCTAACTACTCCTTTGACAAAAAAAAATTCTCTTTGCTGACTTTTACAAACACACTTTTGTTCTTGTAACCAAAGCAAAGAAAGGACACCTTTTTTTTGGTTTTGTCTTTTTCGATTATAACACAGGAATCTGCAGTTAAAAGCAACCTCAAGGTGAAGAAGGCCTTTAACCTTTTGACTCTTTTAACATTTTCCCCTCTTTCTAGAAACTAAACAAAAAAAAAAGAAGTAAAATCCGAAAATTGCAGATCACTAGCTTGCCATACCATGGCTTGAAACAGTACCTCTCGTAAGGCAATTAACAATTTCAGATCGCACCATATGTTCTTTCAGTTGGTCTCTGCGTTGTTGTTTGAGTAGAGGATGCGGAAGAGCGATCCCATGAGACTTCATTAGCAAATGCATTGTTGATGTCTTCAGTTCTTGAGTAGCTTTGTCCACTTCCACTCACCTATATATGAAGACCAAAATCAATTAGCTTACATGGAAATTGTATCTTGAGAGATCCATAACCAACAGTGAGTTTACTCCTTGATTTTGCATAAATGAAATCCTTGGACTTTTCTTGTAATACTTACAGTTTCTAGTAATCCCGATAGAAGTGACATCCCTGGCAATGCCTCAATTCCACGCTGCATCCATATGAACATGTCAGTGACTGTGTATGTGTGTGTGCATATAGCGTGAAAGAAGAAATAGAGAATCAAGAATGGAAGTAGATGGACTGAAGATTACCACACGTTCTACTCTTGTTTTGTAAATAAAGCCTCCACAGCAGAAAAGCATAGATGCAACGAGGAATCTGATCAGAAGAAACACACCAGAACACAAGAATTGGAATAATTGTTCAGTTATATGACAGGCATGTAAAATTACAAAGCACTATGTGCAAGACAAATGTATTTATGTTGTAAATGTTAGTCAGATTCTGAGAGTGAGGTTTTACTTACACGCAGGAAAAAACTCCAAATATAGCCCATCCCTTCGCTGATCCTCCTTCACTACCTTGGTTGTATTCTGAAATGATTTAGGAACAAAAAAATTGTATGTGTCAGAGAGAGAGAGAGAGAGAGAGAGAGAAGGGGGG
>NC_025695.1:2115049-2118411 GCF_000633955.1 Camelina sativa | reverse complement strand
CTCACCGCAGAGTTTTGTGAGGAAAAACTGAACAGGATCATAACCATCCACTGGGATGGTGACATTGACTTCATATGGAGTTCGCCGAGATTTCTCACCTTTGAAATTTTCCGGGAGAAAACAAGAAAAGGTTACAGAATTCGTAGCAAAGATCAATGACACAATGCAAAAAGCAAGGTGATAGGACTTATTACAGTTCCAATCCAGTACTAAAGTTGAAGGAGATAAGGTTGTTGGATGATTCCCAGTCAAGGAAGAACCAGCTATCTTCACATCAAGACCATTCTCTGGGGAAACCTTGATAATAGGCTTCCCTACCAATGTTGAAAGAGAAGCAATTGCAGTCATATAGAGAGTAAGATGAGTCTGCTCGGTCTTGAAACTACAAATCAGAAACACTTCAGGATGTAAATACACAGCAACTCAAACACTAATAAACAAATTTCTTGATTTCATACCTATACTCACGCCGGGGCTTATCAAATCCAAACTGTGTCATCCCATTATAAATCTGCAGGTTAAAAATCCAAGTTTAAGTTTATGTTCAGTATGAAAAAAAACTGTTACCAGAAAATTGGGTTTGTTCGTTTCTTACAACTTCCCATGAGCGAGGATGCAAACCGACTGTGAATCCCTTAAACACCCGCGGGCCAGGTTTCTCACATGGAATAGCCAACTCGACAGTAACTCTGGACCAGTGGGAAAGAGCAAGAATTGGTTGTAAGAAAAATCGACTATACCAAGATTCGTGGATGACAAATAGTAGCAGACAGACCTGCAAGTTGAATCTTGAGTGACACTACATATGCATCCAAGTCCACCTGAAATAGGAGAAAGAAAGAATGAAAACTTGATAGCTTTCCAGGAATTGAGGAGCATTTCAAAGTAACATATGTAATGGAACAAAACAGAACCAAAAAAAAAACAGAAGCAGACACACCTTTACAACGTCCATCACCACAGTTCCCACAAATAATATTGACCTGAACAAAGCATAGAAACAATACTCAAAAGAATAGAAGCACTAAAAAACCTTAAAAAATAAGACACTTGTGTAGATATCTCTAACCTGTGCTGTACGTCCAAGTTTGTCATAACTATGTTCACAATTTGACAGGTCGCCGTGGTAAAACCCCTACATGTATATCATAGATCATGAACCAAACACTAACAAGTGAATCTATGATCCGAGGATAATAATGGTCTATGCAAATGCAACAATTGGTTATGATGTTCCAAAGTAACTATGATGCCTTATCCCAAACAGGAGATCAAAGAAGAGAAAAGCTCTTACTTGAACGAAATCAAAACTTCCAGAACTAGAAACAAAGTAGCTTAACGGGTCAAATCGTCCGAAATCAACATATCCCTGCAAACAACAAAAGTCATATTTGTGGAATCTAGAGTTGAACAAAGCTTTCTGATGATGTAAGAATGTTACCGCCTGGCCTCTTGTTTCCACATCCTTGCAAAATCTAACCACCAAATCAAATTCCTATACCAATAAAGACCAAAACCTAATCAAAACCCAAAGTCCTTAAAAAACTAACTCTCAGCATTATAATATGAGAACATATTATATACACAACCTTCCCATCATATTCAAAAGGGTGGCCGATCCAGCTGCTCTGATCAAAACCAAAGTTAAAGGAAGCAGCTTTACAAGAAACTAAATCAAAGCAATGCAACAAAGGAAACTACTTTACTATTCTTCAACCAAGAACTGATCCTAAAGCTTGCTTCTTCTTAAGCCTCAACACAATAATAGAAAGAGGATACAAAATCGACAAGACGACTTGAATTGTCAAGAGCGTAGCAGTTAGAATCAGGCACGGGAACAGATGCAGCACCAATTACAAAAACTGCACGCATTTGCCCAAGAAAAATATTAAAGTTTTCGAAAGAGGGAAAAAAATCAACGAGATGAGCAAATTCGTATAGATTTCTTACCAGAGATGAAGAGAAATAGAATGAAACTATGCTCTCTCGATGGGCATCTCAGTATCTGCATAGTTAAAACCTGGAAACTTGGTCTTCGTCGTCTCCGATTCGAATTGTTGATTACTCTCTATCAACAAGGGAACTCGTAATAAACCGAACTTGGGTTCGAATCCCTCCACCTCCGCATATTNTTTTTTTTTTTTTTTTTTTTTTTTTACTTTTTGAAACCGGTTTAATCTTCCTCCCTAATCGCCGGCATACCCTAAGACAGAGACCTCGAACCCGGGTCCGGTTTAGAGCGGTTTCGAGGAAAAAAAAATTAAATAAATAAAAAGAAGTCAGTGGTTTTAAAAGAAAATAGATAGAAACAGCGACCCATGGGGAAGTAGTCGAACCCCGGTCAGTAGTAAAACCCACACATAACCACTAAGCTACACCAACTTTTCTGGAAACAATGTAAATTGATTGTATATATCTGGTCTAACAGGTGTCATTGAAATTTAACAAGCTTTGTGCACAACTAATATAGTACACATTTCACAAATTTTCAAAAGAGTAATTAGTTGACACAGTTGTAAAATAATAATATGTTAATTTAATTTTAGATTTTAGTTTATTATTTTTAATTTAGGATATAATTACATGAAGCAATGAAATAAGTAGTGATGGCAATTGACATAATCACATGAAGCAATGAAATTTAACGGTAACAACAAAAATAAAAAGGATTAGATTTACTAAGGTATGAATCGGTAAACGTATTTAGTCTCACAAAAAAAATTTCAGTCCACTCACAAACTAAAAAGAATTAGATTTACTAAGCATGAATCAGTATCTAATTTCAATTCCATTGGTGCTTGATCAGTTTCCAGAAAAAATTTCTGTGGTAGTTAAAAACTGTCCAATTTTTAGATTTCTGTATTTACAAGTGGCGTCGAATCCCTTCCATGGAAGAAGTTCGAACTTCTGTGGCAGTTGGAATAATATGCGAAAAAGAGATATATATATATATATATATATATATGTTTAGAGGTTGGATTTTTAAATTGGGCAGAAGTTAGATATAATTGTAATTTGGAGAGATTTTCCGGTAATCTAAATCTAGCCGTAATGATGATAAATGATGTTATGAGATCTAGTATACGATGTAGATCTAACAGGTAATTATTGTAGATTTAAGTATTGGACATTATATTATTATTAGCCACAATTGGATTAACAAAATTCTTTAAGCCAACGTATATATTTTACTCTTTAACCAAGCTATGAAAAAAATAACAGATAAAAACACGTGGATGAATATTGCCATAAACGGTACATTTGGTAAATGAATTTGTATCTTTATTAAACTAACGATATGCGTTATAGAACAAACTAAAGATATGCGTTTCGGATGCAAGTTCCTTTTTTTTTTTTTTTTT
>NC_025695.1:2082618-2113793 GCF_000633955.1 Camelina sativa | reverse complement strand
TGGTTGCAGCAAGCTCTTGCTCCAAGATATTGGACCGGCTAATGGCAGCGTTAAGCATCTCTTCCTTATCCGGAGGCATAACTGTTGGCTGCGCGCTTAAGACGGTCACTTTCTGTTCCAGCTCAGCCATTCGTTTCATGATGGCCATGAAATCTTCCCCTGATATTGCAGGCACAGTCATTTTCTCTGACTGCATTGCACTCTTGTTCATTGACGCATCGTCACAGTACATGGGGCTCGAGTATAAGGTGGACTCGGTAAGTTTCCTTGGGACATTTTTAGTCACTCTAATCATCGTGACAACACCCATCACAAGAGCCATGACCCCTGTGAAAATAGGAGACCTCCCTCCATCGTTTGTAGCGTTGCTACACGCCTCTTGAATAGCATAAACTTCTTCTGCTTAGAAGAAAACAAAGAATCTTTGAGCTTAACATTAATGTAAAACAATCAAACTGTAAGAACAAATGGATGCACAAGAATCATCATCATACTCTTGGAGAGGGAAAATTTGTGAGCTTCTGGTACGTTCCAGGCTGGGTGAGCGGCTGGGACCTGAGTAGAAGGAAACGTATAAGGAGAATGCTAAAAGTGTTGGTTATCTGCTGAGCTACACTTGTTATCTAGAAAATAGAGGTTGGTCACTCTTACAATTTCGACCCCTGTTGAAGCCTTTTCCTCTTCAGAAGTCGGCTCTGTTGTACATTCATCATTTCCCTGAAAGATTATAGAATATGAGTTTCTCTAGCATTGGTAGGAGTGATGAAGATTCAAGGAAAGGAAACGTATTCAGAGCATATATAGGTAAGCTCAAAGTAAGCAAGACCTCAGGGATGGTGTCCTCTGCAATGTTTTCAGCTTGGGATCTCTTTGAGCATTTGTGATCACCATTTTGAACTTTCTGTAAGAAACAAATGTATATAATGAGGTTCACTCTTTTTATTAATGTTGATGTGTTGTAGTAAGGATTAGGAAAAAGACCATTCACCTGCATGATCTCTGGGTTTTTCCATGGGCCTTTGTCAGAGCGCATGCAGCCTCCTTCGTCAGCACAAGTACATGAACCTCCAAGGAATTCAGGAAGTTCACTGGTACGTACAAATTGATATCAGAACGTCAGTCATCAACAGAAAGCATAAAGTATAGTGTGTATGCTAATCTTCTTGTGGAGCTCTCACCTCTCATCAATTATCTCAAGCAACTTGCTTTGGTACTTGTTGCCAAGAACCTGATATTAATTCAAACAAGCTAATTACTTACACTTATATTATTCAGGAAATAAAACAAGAACATGCAATAGTAAGAGGTTCTTGAATACTTGCATGGATCTTTGCTGTAGTCTTTGGGTCAAGGAAGGACTTAACCGTGTTCCACANTTTTTTTTTTTTTTTTTTAACTCTTGTGTTATTCCCTTTTTCACTTGGGATAGTCTAGACACTAGACCAGACCAAAACATTTCCATTTTTCAGATTCTACGCTACTTTGCTAATTTCATATAATGTGACAACATACAATTTGCAATTTTGATTTACATAGAAAGTATAAAATATACACAGAAAGAAAGAACAAAATTTTCTTTCTTTTCAACTTTCTTTAATAATTGTTTTTTAAAAAACTGAAAAATTGGTTTTACAATTAGCTTTGGATTTGATGATTTGTGAGCGCATTGGTCGAGATATTTTGGATACACAATACACACACACAAAAAGTAACATTATCAATCCATCATATAAGCCTCTAACTCTTCAAGAGGCTTTCTTCCCCTTCTCCCATGGTTCCTCACTCACCAGTAGTTGAACTGTACGGAGAAGCAGCAGAACAAAAGACACACAGTCAGAGAACATAACAACATGATGGCTTGTGTCTCAAGTTTCAATTGACACAAAGAAGAAGTCTTACAATCTTCTTCTTCTTCTTCTTTTTCTCGATGTACGCCACTAGCTCCTCCTGACGACCAAGTGAATCATCCAAAGCCTGCATCAAAAAAGAAAACTTAGCCTTAACAAAAACTTTAATGGAGGAAGTTTTAGTAATTACACATGTGAACGATTCAGAATATATATATATATGTACCTTCTTGGTTGCAGCAAGCTCTTGCTCCAAGATATTGGACCGGCTAATGGCAGCGTTAAGCATCTCTTCCTTATCCGGAGGCATAACTGTTGGCTGCGCGCTTAAGACGGTCACTTTCTGTTCCAGCTCAGCCATTCGTTTCATGATGGCCATGAAATCTTCCCCTGAGATTGCAGGCACAGTCATTTTCTCTGACTGCATTGCACTCTTGTTCATTGACGCATCGTCGCAGTACACGGGGCTCGAGTATAAGGTTGACTCGGTTAGTTTCCTCGGGACGTTTTTAGTCACTCTAATCATCGTGACAACACCCATCACAAGAGCCATGACCCCTGTGAAAATAGGAGACCTCCCTCCATCGTTTGTAACGTTGCTACACGCCTCTTGAATAGCATAAACTTCTTCTGCTTAGAAGAAAACAAAGAAGCTTTGAGCTCATATGTCTTCAATCTGATATATAAAAAAGAACCAAACTGTAAGAAAAAATGGATGNGGCGTCATGCACATCCTCGATGATCTCCACAGACATCACTTTGCTACTTCTTCTTTTCTTGGTCATTGAATACCTCAAATTCTTAGAAGAGCTTCTCTTCTTAAAAGAGCCCATCCTTGGTTTCAACTCGGCATCTAATTAAACAACCCCAAAACAAAACAAAAACATTCAAGAACAAGAAGATAACAGAACACAAGATCAAGAACTAAAGGCTTTTTATTNGCTGGGTGAGCGGCCGGGACCTGAGTAGAAAGAAACGCATAAGGAGAATATTAAAAGTGTTGGTTATCTTGCTGAGCTATACAATTGTTATCTAGAATATAGAGGTTGGTCACTCTTACAATTTCGACCCCTGGTGAAGCCTTTTCCTCTTCAGAAGTCGGCTCTGTTGTAGAGTCATCATTTCCCTGAAAGATTATAGAATATGAGTTTCTCTAGTATTGGTAGGAGTGATGAAGGTTCAAGGAAAGGAAACGTCTTCACAGCATNATTATTTAACCAATGCCCTTTGCCAAATTCCTGCCAAAAAAAGAACACAACCCTAATTACAAATCAACTTCCGATGAACATGGAGGAATGCAACAGAACAAAAGAGAGAAAAACAAAAATAGATNATTTGTGATCACCATTTTGAACTTTCTGTAAGAAACAAATGTATATAATCAGGTTCACTTTTGTTCATTAATATTGATGTGTTGTAGTAAGAATTAGGAAAAAGACCATTCACCTGCATGATCTCTGGGTTTTTCCATGGGCCTTTGTCAGAGCGCATGCAGCCTCCTTCGTCAGCACAGGTACATGAACCTCCAAGAAATTCAGGAAGTTCACTGGTACGTACAAATTATATCAGAACGTCAGTCATCAACAGAAAGCATAAAGTAGTTTGTATGCTAATCTTCTTGTGGAGCTCTCACCTCTCATCAATTATCTCAAGCAACTTGCTTTGGTACTTGTTGCCAAGAACCTGATATTAATTCAAACAAGCTAATTACTTACACTTATATTATTCAGGAAATAAAACAAGAACATGCAATAGTAAGAGGTTTTTGAATACTTGCATGGATCTTTGCTGTAGTCTTTGGGTCAAGGAAGGACTTAACCGTGTTCCACAACATTCTGAATCCTGAGCCAGCATTGATGATAAACATCCTGTTCAAGGTCTGATCCAAAGACGTTAAGAAATTTAAACTGCTAGTTCATAGGTAAAAGAAGTTGGGACTAATGGAAGATGACTGAGCATAGAAATGTAAAAACACACCTCAGGATAGTTGTCACCGTCGACCTTTTGAAGACGTGTGATCAAGTCTCTAGCAGCCTTGTTGAAGTTTTTGAGTCCCTGTTATAACAATAAGGAGGCCATGGGAGATTCTAATTAGTGACCATGGCTATAAAGTGTAGGGTTTTGTTGATTTTGTGAACTTTTTTACATACCACTCCTTGGACATCAAGAATAGTTGTGCTTTGATCAATATGCTTCTTTGCTGCGATGGTGCACGCTGGTAACTTAACATTGAAGGTCCTCTCAAACTCCCTAACATGGTAGTTCACATACCTATCCATGGTTGTGACTTGCATCAACTTGGTAGAATCTACTTGACCTAGCCTCTCAATGTACACAGGTCGTCCTTCCTTGTCAACTCCGTGGTGTCCTTGAGGGTAGTATTTCAACACTTCATCAATTTCCTTGAAATCAAACTCCTAAAATACACAAAACAAAAGAGCCAAAAATGATCAGAACAATTTTAAAATTTTCAAAACGTTCCTTGAATAATAAGTAATACCTCCATGACAGTGTCAGCACCAAACTCCTTCCTCCATTTAAGCATTTCAGTCCACATCTGTTTGGTTTTCTCAAGATCAAATTTTCTGGCCTTCAAAAATCTAAGCATCATATGGTAGTCATCGTGTTTCTCCGGGAGTAGCTCATCGAGTATAAGCGATTGGCGAAAGGCGTCAACCGCTTTCAACTCCTCGGCGTCATGCACATCCTCGATGATCTCCACAGACATCACTTTGCTACTTCTTCTTTTCTTGGTCATTGAATACCTCAAATTCTTAGAAGAGCTTCTCTTCTTAAAAGAGCCCATCCTTGGTTTCAACTCGGCATCTAATTAAACAACCCCAAAACAAAACAAAAACATTCAAGAACAAGAAGATAACAGAACACAAGATCAAGAACTAAAGGCTTTTTATTTTTATTTTCTTACTTTGGTTCAAAGACATGATTTTGCCAGATAGTTGGAATAGGCAGGTAAGGGCACGAGGGACGAGCACTCTAACGAGAGTGTCTTATTATTTAACCAATGCCCTTTGCCAAATTCCTGCCAAAAAAAGAACACAACCCTAATTACAAATCAACTTCCGATGAACATGGAGGAATGCAACAGAACAAAAGAGAGAAAAACAAAAATAGATAAATTACCTCTGCAAAGAGGAAATGAGAAGATGGAGAAAGATAAAAAGGAGAATGAGATTGGTCCGAAAATCTCTCAAAATCGTTCCTTTGGATTCTCGGGTCCATTAACGTCGAGATAATCTCCACCTCATATTCTCTCTCTTTCCCCAACCATTGACTCTTCTTCTTTTTTTGGTCACAGTTCTGTTGGTTATCAAGTTATAATTATACAATTTAGAAACAGAGCAAGTGAGATATGACAACGGGCTAAGAGCTAAGAAGGGTTGTCTTGTTATATTATCATGTGCACTGTATCTGGCGTACTTCGTTCATATTATACGCACACGAGTCTTATACTAACATGTCAATTTTGTTTGAGATTTGAGAGAGGCTTTATATGTAAAACAACTTTCTTGTGCGACAGGTCATCATCAGATGAATTTTTTTTCCCATAAATTGAAACTTTTAGAATTTATGCAACAACACTAAGCTACTTGATCATCAAGAGAATAAGAAAGAGGGGAAAAATAAATATCAAACGAGAACATTTTGGAAAAAAAATTTCATAAACGTAAAGAACAAGAAGCCATTTGTCTTCGAGAATTCTCTCCTTCGTCAACTGTAGCTTCAGATCAACCACAAGCCTAGTACTGAAAGTACCATAACCGCGGTTTAGGAATCGGCTCTATAAACATCTGCAAGCCGTTGAGTTTGCCAATTCTGTTGTTGTCTATAATCTCAAACGCATGTGTTGTTTTTGAAGAAAAAGAGTGCTCTCTCGATGTGTTTTGGTGTTTCAGGACTTGAGTAGCTCTGAAGCAAGTCTCTTGAGCGACTCGGATGCTATAAGAAGATCGGATTCTGAATGTCCTGCTGAAACGTAGAGTTTGATTCCCACAGGTAACCGGCATTTATCAAGAAACGACCTTTTAGAACTCACAACCAACACTGAGTCTTCCTTCAGAGCCTGCATGCATCTAGTCATGTCAAGAAATGGGGGGACAGGGTCTAAGATTTGGTTTTGCAAAAAAACAATGAACTTACAAGGTCAGCCATTTTCTCAAGTAGAAGCAAATCCTCTTTAGCTGAACCGCTAGATTTCTCTAGTTTCAAGAAAACAATAGGTGATTCCGGGTTGCTTGTTAACGACATCCCCTTGATATCTGACAATCCTGCGTTGTTCCAAGCGTTTCGTTTTCAATCAGAGAAGATAAAACAAATTAATCAAACTCTAATTGTTGCTGTACAAGATTGAAAGATCAAACCTTTCCATAACAGAGCAATATTTTGCTTCAGTTTAACTAACATATCAGGGCTTTGATCAATGACATCAATCGCGGTGATAGCAGCACTTGCAAGGTATGGTGGCAAAGAAGCAGAGAACACATAACCTGAACTGCTAAGTCTCTGTGCATTTGAGTGTCACATAGAGAGTCAGTTTCTCCTATCAGTAGATTTCAATTTTGTTAATCAGCATGATCGAGGTTTTACCTGGTAATCGATGATGCGAGCATTCCCAGTGCAAAATCCACCTTCTGTGGCTAATGCATGGCCCATTGCAGCAGTCACAACATCTATCTTCTCAATCTGTTTCAGGATAAACCACCGTAAATTTCAGCATCAGGTTTAGTAAATGAGAATCAGGTTTCTAAAATGTGTGTCATTCATTCGTACAGGGACACCGTGATGCTCTGCAAGGCCTCTCCCAGAACGGCCAAGCACGCCAAAAGAGTTGCTTTCATCCAATATAACACGAAATCGATACTTCTCTTTTAGTTTTACGATCTCATCCAGAGGTGCAATTTGACCAGAGTTCTGCAGATTGTAACAACCACAAAGGAAAAATGGGTAAGTATCTATCACAGGTCAGGAAGGGTTTTCAAAATGTGGAAGCAGGAGAAGAAAGAAAAAAGCGAGGTGATTACAATACCTGATATACACCTTCAGCTACAATATAACGCCTCAAGTTCTTTGAGCGCTTGTACTTTGTCATGATTTTCTCGAGGGTACTTCGAAGGGATTCCATGTCATTGTGCTTAAAGTACACGATTGTACTTCTAGACAGCTGAAGTCCATTTTGTATTCCCCAGTGAACACCCTCATCGCTGAGAATATAATAAAGACAAGAATGAGTTTAATCTCGAGGTAAAAGAGTTTCAAACAAGTTCAATGCAATCCTGAGACTAATGTAATCTAGTAAGTCGAAGGAGTTTAAGAAATTGTGTACGTACGCAACAATGACATCGCCTTTCTTACAGAAACAAGGAATTGTGCTGAACATCGTGGAGAGTCCATAAGAATACAGGATGGAATCCGGAGTACCCAAAAACTTTGATATTCTGGCTTCGCAATCAAGGTGGACATCTAAAAGTAATCAAATTGTAAGAATCCTTTTGAAGCGAACTAATGGAGGAGGAACCAAAGTAGCCATTATAAATTTACGGTTGACTTCTTACCAATTGTACCATAGAAACCACGAGGACCACAAGAACCGACACCATATTTTTCCAATGCAGAAGTACATGATTCCTGCAGGCAAAGACTAATAATCTCAGACAGAACTGTTCAAACAGAAGAGACTGAATTGAAAACAAAGGAGCTTTCACACATTACCAGCAACTTCTCGTGTCCAATGAGTCCAAGATAATTAGCAGATGCAAAATTCAACACGTCTTTACCATTAACTGTTGTATGCGGTCCAGCAGCACTGTATGAACGCAATAGAATCTTTAAGCATAAATGGAAAAAAAAAAACGAAATAGAGAGAAGTCTTGAACGACAACCTTTCAAGAACTGGAGGCTCATGCCTCATGTCTTCAGTAATTGGCGGTATAAGAGGTTCAGGTACCCATTCCTCACATAACTCATCTATTTCCTGAGTAATATAAACATTTCAACTAAGAATTGTTTCCAAAAGTATCCAAAGATGTGTAACAAGAACCAAAATCCTAAAAGTCAAAATCATAATGGGATGTGAGAAAGAAACCTGCTCGGTTAAAGGTCGCTTAGGGGGTTTGAAGCTTTTCTGAGAGAGGAGAATGACAATAACAACACCCAACAAGGCTTCCAAAAAGTAATGCCCTGAAAGTTGAAATCTTTTAGTAAAACTCAAATAGTATCCCAATGATATAGACAAACAAAACAAAAGGTTGAACGTGAAGTTTACTTCAAAAATCAAATACCTCGGATTGGGAAACCAAACAAGACAACTCTAGCAGAAGGATCCTCCAGAATCATTGTAACCCAAAGTAAACCGGCATTAAACATTTCCACGAGATTCGAAGCCATTTTTTGCCTATTATTATTTTGCTATAAAACAAAGCTTCCTACTTCTTTTTTTCTTTTCCCTTCAATAAGATTTGATTTGCTCGACGGATCGAGCAAAAGGCTCAACTTTTAGGCAATCCTACAGAATTACACAATTCAGAATTACTATTTATCAAAAAAAAAAAAGACAATTTTGACGCAATACAAACGAACCCTTATCGACAAAGATCTGTAATCTGATCTTATCGACAAAGATCTGTAATCTGATCTGTAATCTGAACACAAAACACAACACGAGGTCGAGGAGGAGTAGTGTTATTCAAAATAGGCGATGCCAAAAAAAAAAAATTTGACTTTCAAACGTTTTCTCGAGTTTTTTGATAACGCGCAGGTTATTAATTACAGAAAATCAAAACTCAAATTACAGAAATTTTATTATTATTAAGGAGAAACAAAAAAACAAAAAAACAAAAAAAAAAAAGGAAAAGAGGAAGAAGACGAGCGGATCTCTCTATGTTGTTCGTAATATTATAACACGTCAGCAAATTCCTGGGCCCAGATCTATTTTGACACGGCGTCGGTTTACTTTAATGGGCTTTATTTGAGGCCCAATCGCTCACTGTTTTTACCGGTTTTGCATTAATCCCTCAAACGACACGCGTGCGTGCCCCTCTTAAGCATAAAAACCCATGTCGTACCAGAAAAATTAGTAACCTCTCTCCCTAGCTACAAGAAAGCATATACTCCTTCCGTTTTATAATATTAGATATTTTAGAGGTTTTGATTGGTTTCATAAAATGTTTTTAATTTTTTAAGTAACTTTTAGATTATTTTTATATTTTATTATTATTTATTTTATACAGCTTTGTTTATAATTGATTAAATCTTTTTAAAATAGTTATTTTTTAATCTGCTTGCTTTCACTCAAAATATAAAACACTCAAAATATTATACATTACACTTTTGACTCAAGAAGCATTCATCACCACCACCACTAAAGTCTTAAAGGTCTTTCACACTCTCTCTATGTTTCCTTACCTTCAGGCTTTTTGGTAGTCTTTCTTTTACCTCTCTGCCAAAAAAGCCTAAACGTACGTACGACAGAGAGAAAGAAACCGAAATGGTGGAGGTGGTCGGTACACACACACAATCATCATCACCCATTCTTTAACTTAGCTATTTTTTTAACTTAAATAAAATCACACGATTTCATCCATATCCTTGAGCCACTCCCCATATATATATATTCGCTCAGTTCTTTTTATTTTTCTCTATAGTAAACTAACCTTCTTAGTGAATAACGTGTATGTCTTTCTGAAGCATCAATTCGTTTGAAAGTATATACAATATTCTGCATAATCCAATCGAATCATTCAAAAATCTTTACATCTAACAAGAAGACAATAGACGAGACATAAGCAACGAGAGAGAGAGAAAATATCATGTTTAAAGAAGAAGACGGAGTAATATATACGAACGTTTTTATATTTTTATATAGATTCCCTTAGAAAGTCTGACCACAAAAACAGATTGATAATTTGCATGGTTCTTCTCTTGTGGGTCTAGTGACACGTGCGTACCCCTCTAAACAGTCACAAAACCTTATCGTTCCAAGACTCTCTCTTCTCTCTTCTTCCGATAGAACCTTATCGTACCAAATTCATAGTATCTTTACGAACTAATAAATATTATTGTGACAAACGCTATAACATCTGGAAATATTCACATTCAATAGATATACATTTTTTACAACCCTTTGTATGAGATGATGACTCATATGAGTCGTATCGTTTCAAATTGTTTATCTTTTACTTTTGCTCAAAAAAAGAATGACAAGTAAAAAAGGCCAAAAGCCTTAAATATAAAAAGGAAGAGAGAAGAATCTGAATACTAAAGCCTGAAGGTGGAAGAAAGTGAGAGAGTGAAATAGCACTCAAGCCTAAATAAAAATGATGGTGGTCACACACACACACACACACACACACACCAATCATTATCATCCATTCTTGTTTAGCTTTTCTTACCATCAAAAGTCAATCAATCTTCTTCCTCCTTATTAATCATATTCTGTCCCAAAGTTAATTTCCACTATTTTTCTATAATGTTATGTAAACAATTACACAGTTTTTCACTTTACACTATATGTTTTTATACCTATTCTGTTTAAAACATATTTCAGCAAATTAGATCAACCATGTGATGCTGTTGATAATAATACCTAATAGATTTTACCGAGAGTCAAGACATCTTTCTAAGGAAATATTTGAGTTTATGTTAGCAACAGAGTCCAGCACTGATAGCAACAGAGTCTAGCACTGATAGCAAGAACAGAGTAAAGAAAGTACAAACGTTACATGAAGCCATCATGATGTTGTTTGACTCATTTCTATATATTTTTTTTGTTCTTTGTTAATATTATCCTTTTCTACTTTTTTTTTTCTTCATTCCTATTTTTGTTCACTTAATTGGACTAATACCTACCATTTCTCCTTCTAAACTAAACGCATCCACAGAAAGAAAAACTTTGTCATGTACTCTCTCTCGTAAAGATTGATGTTTAGATTATTTTACTCATTTTAAGAAAATAATGATTATTGAGTTTAAATATATTTTTTTACTAAAGAGATATTATTTAATTTTAAACTAATAACAATTCAAAATTTTAAATATTTTCAATGATTACTTTTTGAAATTTACAAAACATCAATTTTGGTGAGACAAAAAAATATGCCAAAACATGAATAGAGGGAGTAGTATATTTATATTTGTTGAATCACTAACAATAAATGAAACGAATCCCGAATACGTCATTGAAAACACAAACGGCAAAATAATAATAATGGAAGATTGATGTGACAGGCCAACGATTTGTCCTTTTAATAAAGAACAAAACCCTAACCAAAGACCTTAGTGAGGAGAGAGATCTCAAACTTTTTGATTCGTCATTGTGATGGATACGAAGGATCTGGAGAGAAAGTTTCACATGATAGGAGGAGATGGAGAAAAGAGTTATGCCAGAAACTCTTCCTTGCAGGTTCATTGAGATTTCACATTTTTTCACTAATTAGTTGCATAACTTTTGATTCTCTTATTACACATTCTCTTCTTGTTTTAAATCTTGCAGAAGAAAGCATCTGATATGGCAAAGCACATAACACTAGAGACACTGCAACAACTATACAAAGAGACAAGACCCAAGAGTTTAGGAATAGCTGATCTGGGATGTTCTTCAGGACCAAACACTCTCTCCACCATTAAAGAAATAATCAAAGCTGTCGAAGTTGCTCACAACAACGAGATCTCAAACCAGCCCTTGCCGGAATTGAGCTTCTTCCTTAACGATCTCCCCGGAAATGACTTCAACTNCTAGAGACACTGCAACAACTCTACAAAGAGACAAGACCCAAGAGTTTAGGAATAGCTGATTTGGGATGTTCTTCAGGACCAAACACTCTCTCCACCATTAAAGAAATAATCAAAGCTGTCGAAGTTGCTCACAACAACGAGATCTCAAACCAGCCCTTGCCGGAATTGAGCTTCTTCCTTAACGATCTCCCCGGAAATGACTTCAACTCCATATTCAAGTCTTTGCCTGACTTTCATACAGAGCTCAAGAGAGATGTCAACGATGGAGATTTCCATTCAGTTTTCATTGCAGCCTACCCTGGATCATTCTATGGAAGGCTCTTCCCTGAAAAGACCATCCACTTTGTCTACTCCTCTTACAGCTTACACTGGCTTTCCAAGGTGAATTTATACATAGAGTCACAGAGAGAGAGAGAGAGATCCCTTTTATGTTTATACATACTGAGTAGTTTTTTTTTGTTTGTTTGTAGGTTCCTCCAGCTTTGTATGACAAGCAAGGAAAGTCCATAAACAAAGGTTGTGTTAGTATCTGCTCCTCGAGCCCTGAAGCTGTTTCCAAAGCTTACAACAGTCAATTCAAGGAAGATTTCTCCAGTTTCCTCCGGTGTAGATCAAAAGAGTTGGTTGCTGCAGGCAGAATGGTTCTCATAACACTCGGAAGAGAAGGTCCCGCTCATGTAGATAGAGGAAACTCTTTCTTCTGGGAACTTCTCTCAAGATCCATTATGGATCTTGTTGCACAGGTACAGAAATACATCTGTTTATATGTGGATCTTGATTAGAAAGTTCATCTTGTTGTTATTTCCATTTATAAAATCTTTAGGGAGAAACTGAGGAAGAGAAGCTTGATTCCTACGATATGCACTTTTACGCCCCGAGTGCTGCTGAGGTAGAAGGTGAAGTAAACAAAGAAGGTTCTTTTGAATTAGAGAGTTTAGAGATGTTAGAAGCGGACGATGAGAAAGAGAACGTGGATGATACCAGTTATGGTAATGCGGTTGCGAAGACGGTAAGAGCAGTTCAAGAATCAATGCTTGTTCAACACTTTGGGGAAAAGATTTTGGACAAGCTGTTTGATACATATGCTAGAATGGTTGACGAGGAGTTGGCTAAGGAAGACATAAGACCCATCACATTTGTTGTTGTCCTAAGAAGGAAGCTCTGAAACATGTATGCAGGGATATGAAAAAGAAAGCAAAGCCACATCAATCATTTGATCATTACCACTTGATATGTAGCATGCATCTCCATCTTTATAGCTCTGATCTGAAACACATATCACTTGCAAGTTGCAATGTCAGTAAGTTCTTCATATTAACTAATTAACCAAAGAGCAACGCCAAGAAAAAGTCCAAAATCAATTAGCTAATTCTCGATTCCTAGCTACCAAATGTGAGAGATACAGTAGTAGATGAACCGAATTTTGTTTAGTTCCTACAAATTGACCTCCCGCAGCATTACAGAACCATATCCTGTTTTTCTTATACCAAAGTGCATTACAGAACCATATCCTGTTTTTCTTATACCAAGTTTACTAGCTACTTTCAAATACAGACACAAGTAATCAACTTGAGTAATTAAAGAATATCTTGGATCTAATTCTGTAGAGAAAACGCCGATATGGGTCAAAAACATTTACCTTCCTTGAGATTCGAAAAACCTAATTCTATAACCGGAGAAGACGAAAACTTTCTTGGAAACTAAAGATGAAGTCACAACAGAGGTTTTTTTAAAGTTCGACGATCTCCCCCAAATCTGAAGTTTTTTTAGGGTTTTTTCTTTGCAATCTTTTGGAGAAATCGAAGAATGGGTAAGCCTCCCTTAAGCTCCACGTAACCAACGGAGATTAGCTATTGAGATTTTGTTCCAAACGACATCGTTTGCGCTGAACTGTAAAGTCAAAGACCAATACTGTTTGACTTTTGACTTTGTCTATCTTTGACACATTGCTTTTGATACTCGGTCTCATTTTCATATGAAAAACATGCTTAAAAGTTAAAAGTATTCAATTTTGTTTCCAATATTTATAAAATATTTATAAACAAAATATTGGATCATTGAAAATAATATACAGATATCGTCTCAAATTCAAAAGGTTTTAATTTTTTAAAACAAATAAAAGAAATTAAGCTTTCACAAATCTCTCTTTCTTGATACTTTTTTTGACAAACGAATCGATCTACTTGTAGTAAATAACAGGCGCATTAGCTCTCGCATCCCACATACCACCTTCTTTCAAATACTCAAGATACCTAGAGAACTCGGGCTTCGTCGTCGTCGACTTCTTCTTCTTTCCGTAGAAAAGACTAAAGATTGGGTGGCTAAATTTGCTTGTTGGTTTGACTTTCTTGGATTTCTGACGAGGAAGCTCCTCAAGAATGGTCGGAACACCACCGGTACCAAGCTTTATAGATGGGGCGTAGTAAGGAACACTCGTCGATCTTCTTAGCTTTGCTCCGAGTAAACTGAAACTTGAATCATCACTCACTCTTTCATATCCTCCACGACGGCTTCTTGTCCTCGTGCTCAAGCTTCTTAGCATTTGCATCTTTTCTTTATGTTGATCAAGTGTAGATTGAGATTTCAAGAAAATGATGTGAAGAGATGGTTGTTGTTTGTTGTAGTGATAGAGAAGAGTTTCGTTCAATGTGTTTATTATATATAGAGATGTGATGAGGTTTTATGGTTGTACCATGTGTTAATTGAAAGTGGGAATATAATATGGTCAAACTTTGGCTGGTTGCTTAATTTGAAAAGTCCGACAATTTTAATGTTATTTTAGTGCAGGAAATATTTTTAAAATGAAGTGAAGACAACCAGCGAGGATGCTGTCGACGAGCTTCTAGGACTTTTCAAGTCTCATCTAACGCAATCCTTGACCGTTTGCTCATCATGGAGCTTCCACGAGACTCTCGGGTTATATATTTAAATCTACTTAAGAGGATTAAATAAATCAGTAACATGTTTATTTTGTTCAAAGTGGGTCAAATATATGATACTCAATGTTGTTCTGTTTAGATAATAATATAACTAGACAATAATTGTTCAAAGTGGATCAAATAAATGATACTCAATGTTCTGTTTCCAGTTTATAAGAACTAGACAATAAGTGTTCAAAGTGGATCAAATTAATGATATTCAGTGTGCTGTCTACAAAACATAATTAACATTTGCATGTGAAAATCATGATTTTATATATATATATATATATATATATATAAATAGCAACTTTGCGTCTGTGTGTGTGTGTGAATAGCACTGATTGTAAATATTTTCTTGTCGAAAATGTGATATTTGTCATCTAACCAATTTAACATTTATTTAGGTTTTATTAGGATCTGTTAGGTTGAGATCAGCCAAGAAATAATAATTTTTTTTTTGTAGAACGCTAACTAACTGAAACAGCTCTCTGCAATCATTACTTTTTCTTGTACTTAAATTTAACATGTACAAAATAGACAGTCACTTCCGACTAAAGATAAGTATTCTAAGTGGTCGTCAAGTATATGACAAGAGATCGAATGTAACAATTTGCAGAAGAAAAAAAACTATATAATTGCTTAGAAATATTTATATTAAAATCTACAGATAATTGTAGAAATGATTACAATGAATGATCATCTAGGCAAATTGGCAATCATAGAAAGAAAAAAAGATACCAAAGGGATATTTACTCTTCAACTACTCTAGAAGCACGACTTTACAATAAAACAAATTGTAGAAAAAAAATCAACTCTCTAAGAAATGTTAAGAAAGCTGAGAAACCATTGTCATATACTACTACTAAAGGTCATATGTCATAACTCTACCTTTCTTCTGAGTTGAATCTGTTCCAAGCTTCCTGTTAATTTATTAGTAAGTTAACACAAATTCAAAGTTTCAGTTTGACCAATTCAGAGTTTGTGTGAAATGGTGTTACAGAACATGAATTACCTTAAGAAGATCGAAGACTTTTTCACAGATATATTTCTGATGAACGTTTGCACCACGTTGCTGTAATTTGTCTGGATGAACACAAAGTGTTGCTTTCCTGTAAGCTCGCTTCACGGCTGCTGAAGTTATGACTTCTGTTAATGGTATAGGTTGCCAACCACTCTCGGGACCAAGGATCTGGTTCATATCAAACAAACCAAAACAAAAAAACTCAGATTTTGAGAATTAACTCTGTTTGTTCTTTTTTTTTAGCTTTGCTCTTCATTTAAGGAAACGTACGTATTGTAATGTTGAGAGTAATGCTCTTATGTTTCCTTCTTTTCCACTTGACCATCTCTTTACTTCCGCATCCAAGGTTTCAGCGACTCTCTGTAAGAAACAGAAACAAACTATGATTACTACAAACATTCGAAGGCTTTTTTTTCTTTAGTTGAAGAGGAGTTTCGGTTTGGTGGCTGTACAATTCTTTCTGCTTGTTCTCTCTGAGCCACAAGATCACGCATGTTCTTCTCTGCTAACGCTTTAGCCTGTTACGAGTACATTAATTAACATCAATGGTGTGTATTCTTACTACAAGTATTGGAAAATAGAAGCATTAAATTACCACACGATCAGCTGTTCTCCGATGCCTTTCTAATCTCGATGTATACCTTTGAGGCGATTCACCATCAGTACCTTAAGAGACAAAAAGACAAGAAAAATTGTTAAGCTAATGGGGGATGGGAAAATAAAAGAACTAGAGAGCTTTCAGAGTTTTTGTACCAGGAGAGTTTTGATATCTTGAAGCACCAAAAGAGACTGAATTCTGAAATTGCTTATCAGAAACTGATCTCTCCATTCGTTCACCAAAGAAACCTGAACTCTGAAATTGCTTATCAGAAACGGATCTTTCCATTCGCTCCCTCGCCTCAAAAGCAGCCTTTTCAGCTGCACGTTCACGAGCTTCAGCAGTTGCTCTCTCCACTGCCGCACGTTCTGCTCTAAGTCTTGCCTCTATTGATAACTTATCAGGCAAAGACTTCTCTCTAGCCTCAGCGCATGCTTTCTCCAATCTTTCACGTGCATCAGCCAAGGCTCTCTGGTCAAAAGCCATTCGATCCTTCTCTCTCTCTCTTTCCCTCTCCCTTTCTTCTTCTATCTTTCTTAAGCGCTCCATCTCAAAGTCTCTTTCTCGCTTCAGCCTCTCTACTTCTTTCTCACGTTGCACTCGAAAAGGCAACGGTCTTTCCAATTTTGCATCTTGATTTAGACCTGCTTGGGTCTCATGGGTGAATTTATTTTCATGGTTTCTGAAACCAGTGGATGTTTTGGGAGCGCACTTACTTCCCTCTGGATGCCTTTGATCCCTACCAGCACCTGCTGCTTTTCTGACATTTTCGTCTTCATCTACAACGTCTTCTGATCTTTCTTCAACTTCAGTTTTCGACCCGTTGTCTCGTTTGAGAACTGATGCATCTTTAGAGGTATCAGACATTTTACTTTTCTGTTTGTGCTTTCCTCCTTTGATATTCTCGGAGTTGCATTTCTCACCTGATTCTCCATTTTGTTGTTTATATCCTCCATTTTCACTCAACTGTGGTGCCTCTTCATTCCTCTCAAACAACCTGGATTCAGCATCCAGCTCATTGGTTCCTTCCTTTTGGCTGGCGTCTTTGAGGTTCTTCTCAAAAACCTTCCAAGGACAGGAGTCTTCGGACATAGATTCTCTCTGGCTTGGTCCTTCTTCTTCTTCCTTTTGGTTGGTCACTGGTTCTTCGTTGTCTATACTCTCATCCTCTTCTAGACTGTCGCTAAGACTTTCATTAGATGCTTGCTCTCCATGATCCTCTGTGATGGTTTCACAGGTTTTCTCTATTTCACAAGCATCTCTTTCTTTCTCGTCACTTTCTTCTCCTGAATCTCTTTCATTTTCCTGATGCTCTTGATTTTCTCTATGTGTTCTTTCTCTTTCTTCATTATCCTTGGCTACTTGCAGCTTTATCCTCATCTCTTCCTGTTCAAGATCCTCTTTCAGTCTTCTCTCAATCTCTGCTCTCTCAAAAGCTTCTATCAGCCTTTTTTCTTTTTCTTCTAGCTCCATAGCTTCTTTCAGCCTCTTCTCATTCTCTTCTTTTTCACGTGCCTCTTTCACCCTCCTTTCTTTCTCCTTTTTCTCAAGGGCTTCTTTCAACCTCCTCTCAGTCTCTGCCTGCTCGAGAGCCTCTTTAGCGCTCCTCTCATTTTCTTCTCTCTCTTGAAACTCTTTAATCTGCCTTTCCTTCTCTTCTTGTTCAAGAGTTTCTTTCAGCCTTCGCTCCGCCTCCTCAAGAGCCTCTTTTATTCTTCGCTCGTTTTCTTCCTTTTCACGTGCTTCTTTTATCCTTCGTTCCTTCTCTTGTTCAAATGCAACTTTCATTTTCCTTTCACTCTCTGCCTTCTCATTGGCCTCTCTCATTCTACGGTTCTTTTCTTCCCTTTCAAAAGCTTCTTTTAGCCGCAATTCTAACTCTTGCTGTTCTTTCATTTTCCTTTCTTGTTCTGCCTTTTCACGAGCCTCTGCCACTCTCCGTTCATTCTCTTCTTTTTCACGAGCTACCTTAATCTTTTTTTCCCTTTCTTCTTGCTCCAATGCTGCCTTACGACTTTTCTCATTTTCTGCCTTCTCAAAAGCTTCTCTTTCTCTTCTCTCATTTTCTTCTCTTACACGAGCCTCTTTGACCCTAGTTTCCTCCTCCACCCGCTTCAAGGCCTCATTCAGTTTTGTCTCACTTTCACCACGCATTCCCAATTTTTTACCATTTCCGTTCGATTCCAAGGAGACCTCTAGCATGCTTTCATTACCAAGAGCCTCCCTGAGCTTTCTCGCATTTTGTTCCCACTCAAACACACATTCCTGGTTCTTTTCAGCTGCTTTCTGATGTGGTTTTCTATCCGATTGTTGATTTTGTATGCGTTTTGTTTTCTCTACACAGTGCAATTCCTTCTTTTGTTTTGCAGGCTTTTCAGTAAAGAGCTTGTTTTCTTCTGGTCTGAGCAGATTTCTGTGTTTCACTATCCCACCATGATCAGACAAATTGTTTCCCATCTCAAATTGCAGCTCCACATGTCCCGATTTCTCATTCTTTGGCTCTTCAGGAGCCTTTTCTGCAAGCTTTTTCTCATGTCTCTTAAGCCTAGATGCTACCTTTCTCGTTCCAGGGTGTTTTGGCAATTTCCCATTGGCTGCCCATGTCAGCTCCTGATCGAAAAACTCTGCATTAAGGGGAATACAAACATCTTTCCCACCACTGTTCTCATCAGCATTTCTTGGTAGCTCAGTTCTCACCAATTCAACAAACTGATTAGCTTCTTTCCATTCATCAGAGTCTGCAGACCCTTGAGAAGAGAGTGACTTACTTCCACGTTTATCCCTCAAACCCGCTGTATGGCCCGGTTTCGATTCCTCAGTCAATCTATTCTTCGTGGTGGTCCTTGCCCCATCCCTCTTCCTTTCAAACAGCTCTTTAGAATTTTTCAGCTTTGCCTCAGCTTTAACCATAGCTTCTCTCACAGCAGCGGAACTAGCATCAACCTCAACATCAAAAAACGGTGGAGAACAACTACTATCCGCAGATCCTTCTGATCCGGTGGTTCCAGAATTAGATGCCGAACTTCTAAAGCCGCTCTTTAATACAGGAGGTGGCCTCGAAGGAGGTGGGATCCCAGTAGGATGAGTCTTCAAACCAATCTCAGAAACAGTAACAAAAGGTTCACAAGTGTAATACTTGTCTTCAAAGGCAAATCTACTTGTTGTACCTCTGCTGCCAAGAGAAGAGGGCCCAGTCTCCTTAGTTGTTCCACCAGCACAAATCATTTCATCAACTGCAGCAGTGTAGCCAGCTACACGTATGACACCACCACCACTTGACATATTTGTATCCCCGCCGCCGCTAGCTTTGTTATAAGACATGTTGAACTCAGTGCTTCCATCAACGGAATCATATGAATCTCTACCATTAGAGAAACAAGGACTTTTGCCAGAATGCTCTGTACCTCCTGAGCATGACTCTACTTCTTCAGGAGTCCTGTACCAAAAAAAAAAAATGACTCTTTTCTATAAATTGAATCAAGGGGAAGAGAAAAAAAGTAAGGATTTTTAAATAAGTACCAAGCATCGTCGGAGGAATAACAAAGACCAACCACCGTAGTAGACCTCTGCTGGTAAAAAAGGTCTTCATAGGAAGGAGCTAAATCGAGATCGTTAAAACCGAAGACTTCACGGTAATCAAAACCTTGAGTCCGAACATCGAAGTAGACATCTCTACCATCAACTAGGGGAAGATCGAGTACGGGAATCGAAGAAACGGCGGCGCGTGAGGAGCCGGAGAAAATCTCGCAGTAGTCTTCAAGACGAGGAGATAAAGTGGGAGCACCGAACCTAGGCGGACCACCGAAAACGTCGTCGTATGTAGAGGTGGTGGTGTTGCCGGAGGAGTTGGTGTAGGTAAAACCTCCGCCGGGGGTGAGGCCATTGTAAGGTTTCTTCTTAGGGAGTGAAGAAGAAGAAGACTTGTTTGGATTACGAGGATGAGTGAGATTTTCCATGAGAATCAAGCCAGCAACAAAAAAAATAAAAAACGATTCTTGGGTTTTTGGAAATATTTCTTCTTCTTCAACCTCTCTCTCTCTCTCTTTCTCTTTCTCAGGCTCTCCCTCTCTCTCCGTCTGAAACAGCAGTAGAAGTCAAGAGGACGGAACAACCAAAAAAAAAAGCGAAAATTAAAAAAGAAAAGCGAAAAAATGTCTCGTTTTTGTAATATAACTTTTATAATAAATAAAAAAGGTATAGTAGTACTATAATATATTCCCATCTCTTCATCATACCCAAAAAAAAGGAATTAACAAAGAAATAGGAACTGTTTAAAGAATTAAAATTAAACTTAGCTAATTATACCGACAAAAAAAAAACTTAGCTAATTATAATAAAAAACAATTATATTATATAATAAAGAATAAATTAAGAAACGTTATTCTCTTTAATTAGACTTGTTGGCTTCCATGACTGGACTCAGATGGAATAAAATAATATTCTCTCCGTTTTATAATATAAGATATTTAAAAAAGTATTTTTGTTTCATAATATAGGATGTTTTCAAATTTTTATACAATATTTAGATTAAATTTATATTTTATATTATGCATACTTATTTATGATTAGTTAAACTTTTTAAAAGTAACTATTTTTTAATATGCGTGTTTTTACTAAAATATTTTATTTTTGAAACGGAGAAAGTTCAAGAAAGAAAAAAAGAATTCAGGAAAAAAACAGTCGTGCTGCTGCAATCGTAACGGCCGGCGCGGCGGCAGCTAATTTAATAAACTACTAATTTCATTGCTCTTCGTATTTGTTTAAATACTCTATTGAATAACAATTAGTTTATCACTTAATCAAATGATGAAACCGATAATACAGCGACATTGGTGTAGCCGGTAAGCCGGTGAAGACGCGCGAAACGAAAAGGAAAGGGTAAAACTGGAAATAGATAAAAACTTGTTGTTGTCACTTCTTCTTCTTCCTCCCGGTGGGTCCCGATCCTTTGCACTATCTTCATCTTTTTCCCCATATGAAATATTTATGTACTCTAACGTTATAAATAGGATGCAAAATTTTATAAAAATTAATTCACAGATCGCAGAAAATCACCTAGTTTTAATATATTATTTACCATTATACTAATAAAAACTACAAAACTTGGATTATTCGGACTGGTGGTCTAGTCATCTAGTAGAATTTTAAATAGTGTAGATATAACAACAGTGTCGTTTTATGTTAGGCTATTTATAATAATAAGAAAATACGGACAAAAACAGAAAGAATAATAAAAGAGTTATACAATTAATGAGGAAGAAAGTAAAATTTGGGTTCCCAAGAGGGAAACAAATGTAGTGTTGAAAGTTGTAAGAGATAGATATAAATGTTATTATTTAAACAAAAAAACGGTAGGAGTAGCCTCTCTCTTTCCAATGAACTTATAACAAGTGTAACGCACCTTTGATTTTTTGTATTCTTTCCCATTTCTTAACTTTTTCTTGCAACAATTTTTTAGTTTCAATCTTTGTCTTTTTTTTTTGGGTTCAAAGTTCAAACTATGGTATCAGCATGATCTAATTGATATATGTAAATGTGTAATGCATGCAACTAGGTTTTACCTATTTTTTTGATATATATACTGTTAACGGTGGTAGATAGAGTTTTGTATAAACTCTTGATTGGTAAGTTGAGAATATACATTTTACGATTTGTTAGTTATGATTTAGGAATGGATGATCTAGCATATTCTTATTATGATTCTCAATTGATATTATTGCATTAATAGTACACATTTAAAGCTAATAAGATCTTACCAAATATGTAATCGTTTATTAAACGCGAGTTAGATATTTCCTAAGATGTATTCATCTTGAATTAGTTGCTATATTATAGGGATGTGATTAAGAGGATGTGATTACATAAATTGGGTTATCAACTCTTTTTGTCAAACTCGATCCTAAAAATTCGGCATGCAAATTAGATCTTTCCTAAGATACAATGGGCATTAATTGACATTAATTGGATGTAAATAAGTATGATATGGATTAAAAACCGACCCAAAATATTCGGCAATCTTAAGGAAGATCCGGATAATTGAATTGGTTATAATTTTAGTTAAAAACCCGACCCGAAGTTGGTAAAAAGTGATGGCACCCTATTGTACTCCAAAAATGTATTCCGAGCTCTATATGTGGATATACTTATTTGGTTACAAATATCCTAAGATAATTTTTAATATATATCCGTTTATAAAAATTCAAATCACATTATATGCTAAAAAAATCTAAAATTTTATTCACTTTATGTATTAAATAGTAATTAAAATAATTAAATATAAAATTAAATAAAAATGAAAGGAGAATTATATTTTAATCTAACATATTGATTTAAATTAGATAGATATATTTTAGAAAATTAATATTATCAAATAAGGAAATGATTGTGTTTGGTTGTAAAGATTGTAAAGAATTTAGTTGAGATTTGTTTGGATACAAAGATAAGAAAGTATGACACAAAAATTGTACTTCAAAAATCATTAGATAAATGAGATCCATAAGTAAGTTAGTATATATATTTGGTAGTATAGTTATGGATGTTATAAATCACCGATGTTGTTGTTTTACTACGTACTCCACCAGATTTATATGTGTATTAAACTTATAATTTATAAATTCCGCTAAAGGCCAAAAAGTATAGTACTTATATCTTCGCCAATATTTACGAATTTATTTTGATTATCGAAATACATTCTCTTTTTCCATCCATGGTCGAAAGAGAGCTTAGTTAAACATATTTTAAGCTAGATCCTAGTAAACAAAGAACAAGTGAGAATCATTGGCATTTTGTAACATTGTTCTGACAATTGCAATAATACTATAGTCTGAATAAATGACTGTTGGTGCTGTAGTTTTCCTAAGATTTGAGCATATAAATATTAATTTGGCACCATTTGAACAAATCATAACAATTAATTTTTGTTTAAAGGGTCAGTAATGTCACGAATAAGACAGCCTAACCGTCCCTCCAGATCATATAGAGTATCCTCTTTTCTTTTCTTCTCACGATATGTATATATATAATATAATATATATATATATATATATATTCTAATATTGCAATTTGCAAGTCGAAATTTATAATTTCATTATACTACAACTCTAATAATCGTACGACACAATTATGGGGCATGTATACTACTCCCTCCGTTTCAAAATATAAGATGTTTTAGTCAATCAGAAACAAAACTGCATAAAATAAATAATACTAAAAATATAAAAGTAGTCTAAAAGTTGACTCAAAAATTGAAAACATCTTATATTGTGAAACAAACAAAAACTTTTAAAATATTTTATATTATGAAACGGAGAGAGTAATATATATTTCTTATTACATTATCACCTTAATATATAAAATATTTTTCGTGTTCACAATCGATAACGAGATTTTTCGTGGCATGCATGATATGATCAATTTAATTGGTTGACAACTCATATGATAATTACTCTACGTTACCCTCTTAATTAAGTCGAAGTTGAAATTTATGATAAGATAACTAGATCTTTATTTCATAGATGGGTGGTTGGCTTCCTATATTAAGTTGTAGCATCAGTTATTGATTATGATAGTGAAAATTACCTGCACTACTACTGTTACTACTGTTACGACAAAATTATTCATTATGATACGAACGAATGCAAGCGCCGTTAGTTAATAACAACACCAACCTTTTTTTACAAGTAAAAACAATATTCAATGAGCTTTGCAATTTAATGTATCTTTCATTTTAGAATTTAATCCGACTTTAGTGTAATATACTCGTATATTTTTTTCATTTCAGATTTATCCAGATTTCAAATACTTTATGTATTTTACATGTTTGTGTGTGCGCATGCTTGTTTATAAGTGCGTGCCTTGTAAAGCATGCATGAAATAAATGAATCCTAGACGATAAAAATAAACAAAAGAGGAATACACACGTTGATTGATACGCTATACAATCTGTTATTCTATACTATAGTTTATAAATAAAATCTCTAATGAAACCATGATTTTATATTATGCTCCGAAGAACATAATGATGGCGTTGATAACCATGCTTGCCCTACTTACAAGATTCACTTATTCGTTCATGATCAGTATATATCTAAGTTAAAGTATACTGTATAAACCAATTCGCAGTTAATAGCAACAACAGGTTTCAACATATTTTGTCTTTTTTCTTTTTGGATATTATCCCAAATAGACGTATAGTTCAATAGAAATTATAGAATAACATCAATCTTGACCAATAAGCTAAGATTTGAATACCAATCTGTCGAGAATAATAGTACTAAACTGGTGTTCATAACTTAAGAGACACGCTTTTGTTCAAAAAAAAAAAAAACTTAAGAGACACGCCTAGCTATATATATCTGTCTCTGATCGTGTTAATAAAATTATATTTTTAAATTATATGCGTTTTTATAAAGAGCAAATACTAGGTTTCTATTATAAAAAAAAACCATCTTTCATCTTTTCGTTTTTTCTAGTTTATATTTTGCGATCCATCGTTATTCATTTTTTTATATGAGTCGATTGGATTCCTTTGTTTTTGTCCACAGTGCAGCCTACAGTTTAGATCAATCTGGATGTTAATTAGGACCGCTTTTCTCTTTTAGCGTAATCTTTTCAATATAAAATTACATATAGGTACATGAAAAAGTTATGCTAAGGAAGATTAAATACATTTTATTTCCTTTTCATATGTTCAAATGTTGAAACTCATGCATATAGAACAAAAATAGTTAAGAAAAAAGGTCAAATAAAGCAAAAAGAAAATCAAAACCACACCAGATATGATTCTAAATGTTGGCCGCTTATGATATTACACAAAGAAAACCATCGTTTTTGGTTTTCTTTAACCGGATAATTCAAAATATTTTTAAACCTTTTTACTTTCACATTTATTTAGGTACTTTTAAGCTGGAAACAAATACTAAAAACTAACACCAATTGATATACTTACGAGAACACTAATCATTTAAGTGAGTTGGAACTTATGATGTACTCCCCAATTACACAAATGATTGCCCTAACATTTAGAAGAACACTAATTATGTTGGGGGCAATCATTTGAAAAGACTGTTTATGAGCATAATTAGTGTATACATTAGTTATAAACCAGCCCATTTATGAAATAAAAGGAGTTGGTGCATAATGATCACCATAGAAACAAGAGAAGCACATCACTCCAACACGCTCTTGTTGCCATTGTTTAACAGAATTATAGCGATTGAAATGGAATCGAACCATATTTTTATTTCAAAATACATGAAACGTTGGAATAAAAAAGAAAAGAAAGAAAGGGGTCCTTGTGTTGGCCACTTTGGTTGGAATAATGGAATCACAGCACTCAATATTCATACGACCATTTCCCTAAACTAATTATTACATTTTGATATTTGTCAGCTTAGGTGTTGACCACCAAAATTAAAAAGCGGCTTAGGTAATAAAATCATAAGTCCCTTTAATAATGTTGCTCTAAAATCAAAATCGTACGAAGAAATGACCTATTATGAACCACACTTATTCAAGTTAATCAGTTAGTGATTCAGATTGTCTAGAAATCAAAATGGCTCTTATCATCGATTCAGCTAGCGACTACCTTGGAAATCAACTGTTGAGAGTTGAGACCCCAATTTAGTGCACACTTAAATTTACTGCCCAAAAAACCCCAAAGAAAAAAAAACTACAAATTTCCATGTTTCACACGTGTGAAAATAACCTGTCATTGTCAAAGTCAATCTAAGACCCTGATTGGTAACAGCTGTTACTTGTGGCTGTAAAGACTTTGACTTGAAAATTTTAGCTGCAGAAAATTTGGATGTTGATGTTTTGACTGTAGAAACTTTTAAAGCTGTAAACTGTTAAAATCTGATTGTTTACCAACAACTTTTAAAGATGTAGATGTTATTTTTATTATTATTATAAGTATTAATAATAAATATATATTATGTCAGAAATTAATTTAATAAGATTTTAATGACAAAATAAATTTTATTAATGATAAATTAAAAAATTTTAAAAATATAAATCAATCAAATATGAAATTTTGTTTGAAAACTAATTAAAAACAAACAACTATAAGAATAAGAAATAAATAATTGAAGTTGTAGACATCAATTTATTAACTTATTAAATTTTAAATAATGCAACAACAAAAAGAAAACTAATGACGACTAGCCCACATAGCATTAGCAATCTCATCACAGACACCTTCCATGTATTGTTTCGAACTAACGTCTTGCTCCATCACATTTGGAAGTTCTTCCTCATTTGGGGCATGTACGCATTCTGATTGAAAATCAGGATCTTCAATATGTGTATTGCGAATAAAATTATGGAGGGCCATAGTCGCCACGACAATTTTTCTCATCATTGTGATCTTATATCTCGCTTCATCTCTCACGACTCACCATTTTCGTTTCCATACTCCAAATGTTCTCTCAATAACAGATCGAAGTGATGAATGACGGCGATTGAACATTTCTTTATAACTTCTCTCTGGTTGGTTTCTAAAACTAGATAGGTGATATCGTTCTCCTCTATATGGACAAAGAAATCCACGACGTAATGCATATCCTGAATCTCCGAGGTAATATTTACCATCAGGTGGGTGTGAAAAATCATGATCACCTTCCATAGCAAGCGAGAGAACTTTGGCATCATGTGCAGATCCGGGAATACCAACATAAATATATGTAAACATCATGTCTATGTTACATATTGCGAGGATGTTCATAGTTGTATCGTCGTGCCTATTCCAGTATTTTTGTTTCTGTTGTACAGAAACCATGACAGGTACATGTGTTCCATCAATTGCACCGATAAATCCTTTAAAATGTGGCCAATAACGTCGATCAGCTTGCAATTTTGGATGAGCTTGCGTAAGAGCTGTAAGATTTGGTGCAAACATATCAGTGGCCATCAACACAACTACATCAAGAACTTCATGAAATTTTCTGGAGATCGTGTCAGCTGAATGCCTGAATGTACGCATCGCATTCCTTTGTGTTATGTTATGTCCACACATGTGTAGAAACATATCCACACTCTCTTTGGCAGACATGTTAGAGATGTCGCACAAACCATATTTTTCTTCGAGAACGCTGCATAATTTGCTAAAAACCTCCAGTCACATCCTTAACATATTTTGGCATTGTTGTGGATGACCATTGATCATATCATGAAGAAAATTACTTCCTCGGACTCCATCTGAACATAAAGGCCTCACAACTCTAATATCTGGATCATCTTCAAGCAATAAATCATCACCTTCTTCATCTTCAAGTATTTCCCATAATAATAATTTCTATATTAAAAAGAGGAAGAAACTTAGTAATCGTATTAAAATACAAATCAATAGATTTTAAAATTGTGTCTTTGACATTACCTTACGTGAAGATGATGATGATGATGCCATAACTATGAAATATTTTACGATACTGGTTGTTATTTAAAAATGAAATAGAGATACATAGTGATTTATAGGGTGAACATACATAACTACAGTATTTATCACTTTTCAAGTGATTGTTTTCCTTAGAATTAGCTCATAGATTGGCTAAAATTTAGTTGGTTTGTTGACAACTGACCGATCTACATGTGCTAAGTTTTTTTGAGTCAACTCCATTTAAATATGAATCGTCTAGCCATATATTTATTTAATACATTAAAAAATACAAAAATTATTAAGTAAAGAAAGCTAAAAACTTATTTTAATAGTAAAGAACGCTAAAATCTTATTAAAAAAAAAACTCCATGAAATAGAACTAATAAGAGTTAGACGTTGATCGTTGCAGATAATTGAGCACATGTTCATCGTTTGGTAATCCTAGAACCATTTGCCGAGCTGCCTCATTATTTTCAACTAGGGTAATCACATCCCAATAGAAAGATGAGTTGTATTCGATATTAGATATCTAGTGTATACGACGTACAACTCTCTCTCTCTGTCAGAACACATGACTTTCCCTGCAATTTTAATAGTCTCCGAACGTCTGTCATATGCCATCGAAATTTCAGTTTTTTCAGTGCTTCCTAAACCTTTATGTTTGCGTCTCACAGCGGTTTGATGCACTTTCTCTCTTTCGGCAGAGTTTTCGTTGTGTGGAGGTACATGAAAATTTTCTTCCTGGTCACCACCCATGTCAGGTTCATCTACTTCGGTCTGTGTGTCTGTCCTGTAATCTTGCACTGGCACATACCCATCGGGACCATTTCCAACTACCCACCCGTCATTCGTTCCAATAATCACGTCTCTGAATATTCTTTCCAGCATATCAAGGTCTTTGAGCCCCTTTTTTTGTATATGACCAACTGCTACACCATATTCGTGTAAATGACATACACCATCATTATATATTTTGTTATAACGTATATAATCTTTGATTAAAGATTATTAAATAAAATTTACCTTTTTTCGGTCTTCCCACCATTCTTTATCCATCTTGATTTCTCCCGTAGATTCGTTGACATGAATTCCTGTTTTTTTGCGTAACTTTTGGTATGTACTATACCAGAATTTCAGACTGATATAGTGATTCTGAAATTTTTTCCAAGATAACTTATATCTTGTTGCCTGCAAAAATTTAGAAATTACTTCTTCTTTTCCTTCTTTTGTTAACAGTTGTTCTTTCCAATTTTCTTCCTCTTGTTGTGTGATGAACAATTCAAGAAAAGTATGGGTATTATTATCAGACCATGTGATTTGTTTCTATAAATGTTTAACAAAAAAAAATGTATTAGCAAAACATGACATATAAATTTAGCAATAATGTTTTATAAGAAAAAAAAAATTGTTACCTTACGAGCTGATGCCATTCTATAGAAACAAAAAAGTTCTAAATTAATTCAATGCTCCACGTGCAATGAATATCTACTGAAACGTAAAAAGAAAAACATATGTGGAGATTATAGTACCTGTTGGATTTGCAAGTTCTAAGAAAACACATATTTGTCACTCTATTTATAATGGTTTACGTAATCTTCCAAAAATAGAATGTAACTATTTCTTTTAAATATCATGATTAAAAACAAACTAGTCAATATAAAATTCCGCTAATAATACACTTCAACAATAAATTAAAAGATAGTAATAATACCGATAGTCAATATAAAATTTCGCTAACAATATTAATATTCTGATTTTTCTTTTGTTTTTGGTGATTGATTATTCTAGCAAATATCAATAGTGTCTTTTAATTGTTTTGAATGTTTTTTTTTCTATTGAGTAGTTATATGAGCAGTCAAAAATCTATTAACCACTAATCAATGCATTGTTTGAATATTATTTTCTTATTAACGATGTATTTCATAAACTCTTTTATAGTATTATTAGTGATGATGATAAAAAAAATGAGAATAATTAATTTATAAAAATAAAATATATAAAATATTTATATATACTTTTGGATAGCTTTTAAATATAAAAGGGTGAAAAAAAAATGCTTTAAAAATTATTTAATTTTAAAACCTGAGTTTTGATGCTAAAAAAAAAAGAGAAAACAAAGAAGAGAAAAAAAAAAGTGACTTTTAAAACTTTAAAAAAAATAAAAGCCAAAAAAGTCTGATCGGCAAAAAATTGACTGTCAAAGCTTTAAACATTTTTAAAGTTTTAAAAGTTGGTCACCAGTAAGGGCCTAAGACTGTTTGGGTATTGGTACCCACTACCCACTACGTTAAACTTTTGTAATGTAGTCTTTTATTCTCTTGAGGGGTTTTAACCAAAACCTGCTTCAGATACCCAACTCAATGATACTATCCCACAAGAGTTGCATTCATATTCATTCATTAGCAAAACTTGATCAAGTCTCTGCTCTAAATCTCAGATTATACAAGTCCAGAAGCAGCAAATTGTAAAAAGAGCAACAATGTATATACAACTATATACTTCCTTCACAAATAGTCTTCATTTATATTTCCAAGGCTTTAGGAGAAGATGGTTTTGAAGCTACATTAATGGACAACCAATCCAACAAAGCCTTGTTTACAGCTTCCGGGACTTCGTCATGAGGACAATGCCCTGCTTGTAAGTGCACGAGCGATGAGTTGGAGTAATATGCTTTGATTTTCTCGGCTTTAGTAGGACCGACCCACGGGTCAAGATCTCCCCAAACCAACAGAAGCGGACAAGTCATCTGACTTAGAACACTATCTAGAGTGTATTTACTCTGGTTCGTTAAGAACCTTGTCATCAATCTGTAAGATAGTAGTAACAAACAAATGGTAGTTAGGTCTCTTTATGTATCAAAACAGAGAAGCTCTTTATTGGTGTTTTCGTACCTGTAGTATACTTCTCCAGCATTTGGATCTGTTGCAGGTTTTGAAATGGATTCGACGAGGTAGTCATCGACATTAGTTGAGTCTATGTACACCTGCATTTTTGCAATAAACAAAATTGAGTACAAAGTAGTAACAAACTTTGAGAAGAAGAAATCTGAAAAAAAAAGTCAAATAAGACATTACACTCTTTAAGACAGATTCAATCCGAGATGGCTGCTTGGCTTGCCAGAACAAGAACCCGAGAACCACGCGTTGGAATATTTCTTTAAATGGCTTAACTATAAACTTGGTTATCACGGATTCATCAACTTCCTCTCGTTTTCTACTCTCAGATGCAAATTGTCCCGCAGAGTTTAGAAGTGCAACTCCTGTGACCTGCTCAGGTAATCCTACCGCAACTGTCAAGGCTGTGAATCCCCCAAGGCTATGGAAAAAAAGTCAGAAAACTTGTTATTCAGATTTCCTTATGGATTTGACAAAAAGAGCTTCATAAAAGCACATTCATTCATGTTACCTGTTTCCGACAACAACAGCTGGCTCTTTCACAATCTCTTTCATGAAATCAATAACTTGATCTGTCCAAACCATGGCATCATAGTCTATGAGAGCTTTGTCACTCCATCCGAAACCGAGTAAGTCCAAGGCATACACCTTGTATTTCTTAGCCAATTCAGGAATGTTATACCTATAAAAATCAATGATCCATATGCTATAAAAACCAAGCTGTCTTAAAACGTATAAACTGATAAGAGAGATGATCCTAAATCAAGAGAGAA
>NC_025695.1:2060722-2081189 GCF_000633955.1 Camelina sativa | reverse complement strand
AAGAGTGACAATATAGAGCTTGGGAGGTGAAACTAAGGAAGGGTACCTCCAATGAAAGACAGAAGCACCAAATCCATGAATAAGAACAAGAGGTAAGCCTTCTCCTTGAACCACATAATGAATCTTGTGACCTCTCCATTCCCAAAAGTTATACCCTTCTGGCTTAAAAGCCAACCTCTCACTACCTAAAGAGAATCATCCAACTTCGTTCAAACAAAAAGATAAGATTTTTTAAAACTAAAAGAGAAGAAAAAGTCCAAAGCTAGGATCTTTTTTTACCTGGAAGAGACTGAGAAGCAGAAGAAGTACCCATGACTGAAACTCCAGAAGCAACAATCCCTCCTCTAATTGCAAATTCCCTTCTGCTGATTTCACATTTGTTCCCTTTATTGCAAAAGATTGTCAATAAATATAACTCAGGCTTAATCTATAGGAGAATTTGGATTTGAATCCTTACTGGGTCGACAAATTTGAGCAGGAAAGATTGATCTTTTAGATGTTGAGCTGAACAACTCTGTCCTAACAGACGGTGTTACAGCACATGCAGCAGACATCGATTGATTGGTTCACAGAGAACAAACCTCGTAGTCGTATAATCTCCAAGGACAAGACAAGAGAGAACCAGATATTTCAGAATTGAGAGAGCTAAGAAGACACGTTAGGACTTAGGAGCACGGCACCGAGCGTGTATGTGAACTTGCGGAAGAGTTGTGGCGATGCCTAAGCCAGACAAGTCGAACCCGCTTCACGAACCAGAGTGTTTCGTAAAATTGAGAACCCGCTTAGCGAACCAGAGTGTTTTCGTAAATTGCGATTTTTTTTTTGGTTTAACAATAACACCGGTAATCTCAAATTATTTGAACCGGCCGGTTCAGTCGATTACTTTTGAAATGTTCTGTTTCGGCTCCTAGACAAACGTGGTGCCGTTAGGCGTTAGTGTTAGACTTGGTGAGCACATAAAACGACATGCGCTTTAATCTGAATTCTGAAGTATAAGTCGGCAAACACTTTCAAAAGTGTCAAGTCTTAGGGTATAGAGACACACAACACACTAATTTATACTTGGAACGCGCCAAACCAATGCTTTTCTTTTCAATCTTATTAACAAAATTTATCTCTTACAATGATACAATTTTGTCTCGGCCCTTACTCAACCTATTCTACCCAATAGGATTGATCCCTATTAAGAATGAATCTGAAACTCTCTCTTTTCTATCTAACACAACACCCTGTGTAGATCTAAGAGAAGAAAACTAACCCTCTCTCTTTTTATCTATAAGAGAAGAAAACCAACCCTCTCTTTTTTCTATCTAAACTCTCACCAGTGTAGATCTAAGAGAAAGAAAAACATTTCTCTGCGCACTTAATCACCTCCCTGATTAACGTCACAGAGAACTGGGAACACACCTTTTAAGCCTTATTTTTCTGGCTTCGAAGTTTACAACTGTATCAATATTCTAGAGTGCTCAAATTGGCTCGTGGCCTACTCCTAAAATATATATACACGACTTGAGAAATCCTAGAAGACGAATCTCCAAGTATCAATGGATAAGGAAACTGTTTGCTCTCAAGCTTATCTTTTCCTTATTTGTTGTAGAGAATATTCTACATATCTCCAAGGATAAGGAAACTGTTTACTGCTCAAGCTTATCCTTTCCTTATTTGTAGTGGAGAATATTCTTCATATCTCCAAGAGCACTCTCGTCTCTATCTTCAATGCCAAAGCATCAACTTTCCTCGACACATCATCACATCCACTCATGTCTTGCCACGTCAGCTCACACATTCATGTCAGCAACTCGGACGTCTGTGATCTAATGCACCTTCCTGATTGACACACTGCTCTGTTCGGTGCAACGACTTGTTCTTCACAGCGAGTTGTTCCAGAATCTGCATTTATAATCTCCCCCTTTTTGACTGAGTTTGGTACTCAAGCATCTCTCTGGTTCAACCTGAAAAGACACTCCAACAAACACAAGCCAAAAACAGAACAAGCAACAACTAGACAAACCAACAGTCATTATCTAGCAAAATCAATCAACAGCTTGTTCAAATAGAACTATGATTAAGAACCTAACAATCAGAAACCCCAGTGCAGCGGAAACCATGTTCTTAATAGCTCTCTAATCAGACTTAATCAATTGGCATATTTTCAAACATTAAGAACCTAAAATCAACCAATTAATCAATGAAGTCTCCCCCATAAACAATGATTCTCCCCCTAAACCAAGTAGCTAAAAGAATTTTCCCCCATAAGCACAGAACTCCTTATCATTAGGCGTTGATTAGAATTATATCAAAAACCAGAACCAGAATCATTCTCCCCCAGCTTGAGTGATCAACTAAGTCAAAAACAGACATATGTATCACAACAGTATACTGAGTTATGGGAATCACTTGCCTGCTAACAGTGGTGTTTCATATCCTTAAGCACTTTGATGATCAGACTCGTCGCATATTGAAAACAGCTTCATGTTTGTAAGCATTTTGACTCTCCTTGCAACCACAACTGGATGTTGGGCAATAGGACGCTGATAGTCGAGAATTCGAACAGCAAGTAGCTCTTTGATCGAATCACAATGTGAATGTGACCATACACAAGCTTTGATGGAAAAAAAAAACAGCCCCTTGTGTATCATGTTCTACACTTTCAAATTTTTGCTTCACTGTAGATAACTTTCATTCTTGCATCTAAACCAGTTTCTTTGAATGATTCGACACAGAGTCTTGTTGTCCTTACCTAATCAGATGAGCTAAGCAGATATCACTTCTCTAATTCGTCATCTGTAGGGAACTCAAACATATGATCATCTGTTAACTCAACTATCATCAGTCTCACATGTCTAATACCAGCCTAGACATTTACTCCACCACAACCAAACAGAGAGTTGATGTACATGTGAGACTTCAAATCCACAGTTCTTTGAAAACAACATTCATTGTCTTGATCAAAACCCCTAGGCACTTAACAGATTAGTCCAAGAATCTCATACACCTTTGCTGAAGCAAACACATTCCTGAGAAACTCAACAGTTGCATGCAACATCATTAAGAGCAAACACAATCGTCCGTTTGTTAACACAACATTGTCCAAACATGCATGTATGATGATGACAAGAGCATCACATCTCTGTTATCCCTGTAGACACCTGAACCAAGGATCTCATAACAATATGCTGCCCTATCTTATTATCAGGAATGAACTGGTCTCATGTCATCCTTCTGTAGGCTTCAAGAAACTGAAGCATCCACACACTTCTGCATAATCTTCTTTAACCGTAAGATGACATCTTCTCTAGATTCACTTGTAGAAGACAAAACAGACCCTTGCTTTGGAGATAGTGACCCGTGGTGAAACTTGTTGAGCATTTTACCATCAATACAGACTACAGTACATACGCCAAACAGTTGGTATACCATAGATACTTGCTTTGTAGCACAGTCCAACTTCCGGTAACAGTACCTTGCGTCAAATACTTGGATCAAAGATGAACCCAAATGAATACCCACTTGTTGTACAGACATGATAGTCACATAACACCTTACAAGCACAATATTCTGTCTAGGAACTCTCATCAGCCTCTGGAAGAGGTAGGTTTATTCCTTTGCATCATAGAACCGACATTATACTCATTTATCGATTGAGACCCAATATCAGTCATTCAATTCGCCTTCAGACACATGAAAACTAAGCAGCCATCCTATAAAGCACTTTCACAACCCACATAATTAGATGAACACACAGCTCTCTGATCCTACTTCCATGATCAATCCATCACTCAAGATATCAGACCCTTGATCCATTGCTCCTCTCTGGAGTTTACCTCTTAGAGAGTCATGATCAGTCCTATGAGCTGAAACAAATAAGCTTAAACCTGAAACACTTAACACACAAATCAGTGCACACTTGTTGAAAACATACAAACAATTATCATCAACAATATTTACAATCAGCCTCGTGTTTCAGCAATCAATCATTTGAATTTAACTACAAAACATTGATTTTACAACATATTTTTTCTTTTCAGCCTTTTATATACAACCTCAGTCATCCAAACATAGTTAAACACAGGAAGTGAAGGAACCAGAAAAGCAATAGACCATCAAAAACACTTTTATATTAATTTTTACTTCTTAAAGTAAGAGGCTTTTATACCTTGAGATCTGTTTTGTGATGTGTGCCAACCACTTGTTCAGGACTTCACCAGAAACTACCACAACCTATTGTGAATCTTCAAATAACAGCTCTATGATCAGTGGCTAGTCTTTCGCTCTGGCATGCCTTTGATTCTCATGGTTCACCATCAACGTGCAGTAGGCAGCTGGAATTTCCTTTGGCTACACTTTTTTTTGCATGATACACTACCTTAGAGCTTAGATCCAACAAACATGAATGATCTTCACAGTTTGATGATATGAACGATCTTTTGCTAAATCTCTTGATTTCTATCAGCGATATCACTTGACTTCTCAACCGCGAATATTTGTGCATTCCCTTGTTATTATTCTTCAGGGCTCTGTTGGAGACATACCAGCCACTTTACAAACAACTGGTACTTCTTTCATAATCGAATACATAATAATGCCACTCCTCAGCTCTTTGACCTCCTCCTTCACGACAACGTTTTACGAGATCCCCAATATGTATTGGCATGACAGGCAGCTGTTTTCCACTGACTCTTTGTTTGGACAGAGTGTTGATCTTTTATACATTCTAGGAATTTCATGGCTTGTTATGATGCATGTCCCTGTATCTGATCAAAACAACTCACAGAACATATTAGATCTCATAAACACCAATGACTTTTCTGAGAATCATGTGTTGATCCAAGTCCAATGGTTTTGTAAACAAATCAACAATTTGCAAATCAGTGCTCTAATGTTCTATTACTATCAGTTTCTCCACAACTACTCTATGAATAAACTAATATTCAGGGTCATGTAATTCAATTTTAGTATATGAAACATGATCTACAACAATATTAGCAACCAAACAATTATCACACAAAATTGAAGCATAGTCTAAGAATGTACCGTACGTTATTCTCAATTGTTTGATCCTCATCAGGTGATTGAAACAGGGTCCCAAGGCATTAACCTCAGATTTACCAATTGAACAAGGAACCTTAACAAGCTCCTGAGCGTAGTAGAAGATCAGCTTTGTTCCTAGAAAGCAATAGCCACCAGATCCTTCACGGTGATTCAGAGAGCGATATCTCTTCAAGTTTCTGCTATTTCCTTTGTCAATATCAGCCTTATGATGCATGTGCCTTTGAAATACTTGACAATCATTTCAGCAGCTTGCATGTGTGATACTAAAACACTCACAACTTGCAAGTACATAACCTATGTCTGGTTTGCTGGTACAACACATCTTCAGACAACTGATCATCCCACCGTACCAGTTACCGTTTACACAATCTCTTGAATCATCTTCTAAGATAGAACATTTCCAACTCTCATAGGTGTGGCTTCATCTTCACTCCTTGGTTACTCACATGCACTGATCAACCTTTGGCATACTCGCATTGGTATATGAATATCTCAAAACCTTACAGTTGCTAGTAAACAGTCTTCTGAAGAAGTCATTCCTAGCAATCCCACTAACATCCATCTGATACAACATGAAGTTATGCACAAAGGCAATCCCTATCATGTTTCTGATTACCTCGTGTTGAAGTGAAGGTGTTGCATCTAGCAAACTCTCCTTAGAGCTTTGTACGATCACTCATGCCTTGTTTTCCACAACTTGTCCACATTTGTCTCTTATGTTCTGCAACGACGTCTATAGACATAGTAACCACCTCTATAGCTTCGCCTGCCTGAGATATATCACATTGTTGCAGTTTGAATCCATTTGCAAAGCTCTGCCTTGCCACGCCATTAACTGCATCCGAACAACTCTGGATAGTAGCAGCAGACACAACAACTCTGCCCTCCTGAATCCTTCCAGCAGCTTCTTGATGGATGTGATTCTCACAGTTTCATGACTGCTGCAGCTTACACTTAACAACAACTAGTTAATGCACTCCTTCTGAGATCATGTCTCTAGGCATCATAGAACACTTCTGATTGAGCTCTTTTGCTTGTGAATTAGGCGACTTCCATATATAATAGCTATAATCAGAACGCTGACCTTCGACTCGAATATTATGGCACTCATTAACCGCCTGACATCCTTTCTCGGTGAAGGTAACATCTAAACCCTCATCACACAACCGATTGCTGCTAATCAGATTGGTTTTTAGACCATTAACAAGGTAGACAAATTCCAGAGTGGGCTGATCTTTACAACGAGATACACCTTTGCCTCTGATTTTACCTTCAGCTTCATCTCCAAAAGTGACCATGTCAACTAAGCCTTCTTCAAAGTTTTGTATCCTTCTTTATTCACAGTCATGTGCCTTGAACAACCACTATCAGAACAAGTGCTTCAACACAACAGTCTGTTCATCATCAACAGTGTGCGCAACACAATAGTTCATGTCACGCTTTTTGATGTTTGCTCGCTTGTATCTTCGAACATCTTTGTGACACTCCTTCAGATGCGTGAGTGGTATAGTACAATCCAAACACTTGAAACAGGCAGCTTTGTGGAGGCTCTGACTAGCATAGTAACAGCAACATGTTCTTTTGATGAGATCTTCGACACTCCACAATCTTGCCCCAACTTCTAACACAATTAACATATCATTCTTCTTAAAGAAGACTTGATTGCCTCTTCTTCCAACCTTGTGGAATTTCTTCTGGCGTATGAGTTGACTTATGCGATTCTTAAATTTGTAGCAATCAACCTTAATATGATCAATCACACCATAATACCAAAATGACGCAGTTTCCCTCTTAGCAAGTTCACAACAGTCATCTGTTTAGTCTTCTGCAGGTTGAACTCAGACACTCGTTTGACAGCATCACCTTTGTTTTGCAGCACAATTGTTTCATGACCTATGTNGCAGTCTTCTGACCAGATACAGACCCGTTCACTACACTCATGTCACCACTTGAGTTTCCTCCATTGTTGCTCATATCACAGTTTGAAATCATAGTACCTTTGTGAGTGATCAGCCGCTTGTCCAGATCCTTTCCTCCTTTACTCTGCCTCTTGTTATTCTTTAGCTGATCCTCAAGACGTTGTCTCAACAAAGACGAAATGACTTTCTCCTCAGACAACAATTTCTCAAGCGTGAAGACTCTTCAAGGCAACTCTTCCTTCTCAGACATCATATCATAATTCTCCTTCTTCTGCAGAATCAGATCCTTAGATAGAGCGATGACTTGTTTCTCAACAGATAAGCAAGCCACTTCATCATTAGACTTCAAAACAGACTTCTGATTATTATCATCTTCTTTGGGAAAATCAATATCACTCCATGTCAGAAAAGATTTTGTATGATCACAGCCTTGATGGTTGTAACACTTCAACACGATTCTTCTTTTAAGTGTAGAACATCCTGATTTGAAGTGTCCAAAACCTTGATATTCAGAACTCTGAGATTCTTTTTCTCCATCAGATTCAGATGATGAAGATTGATGCTGGCGTTGTACACCCTTCAGCCTTCTGAACTGCTTCTTGATCAATACTTCCTTATTACCTTGAACATTCGTCTGAGTTTCTACAGTCTTCAGAGTGAATGATTCCTCAGTCTTCTGATCGTTCTTTCTCATCTGCAGTTCATCTGTCTCTTATCCTTGTGTACCTTCTTCAGCACTACAACTTCCTGACAAGGGGAGCTTAGTTGACTGTTGAAATGACAGGATGGTGATACATCAGATTTTTCCTTCTTCACCCTTCTGGTTTCCTCAAAGAAGGCTTCCAAACGATCCCAAGCTTCTTTCGCCGACGTACACTCTTGCACCATCGCGAACAGATCTCTCGGCAAGCAGCTGAAAATAGTAGATAACGCTTCAGCGTTCTGTTTTCCCTTTAACTTCTCCTCAGCCGTCCACAACTTACAAGGCTTTATTACAATTTCTCCTCTCATGTTCGTAAGTGTTGGAAGTGACATCCATCTTCAACAGCGAACCAGGCTTCCATATCGCGACTCTGAATCATCTGTCTGATTTGTGCTTTCCAATCATCATAATGCTCAGCGTCAAGCATCAGCGGATTGTTCTCATCAATGAACTGTTGTGGATTCTCCATACCTCATCTCAAGATCTCACATGTTGAAAAGATTAAAAATTCTTTTATCAAGCATCCGCTCTGATACCAAATGTTAGGGTATAGAGACACACAACACACTGATTAACATTTGGAGCGCGCCAACCCAACGCTTTTCTCTTCAATCTTATTAACAAAATTTATCTCTTACAATGATACAATTTTGTCTCGGCCCTTACTCAACCTATTCTACCCAATAGGATTGATCCCGACTAAGAATGAATCTGAAACTCTCTCTTTTCTATCTAACACAAAACCCTGTGTAGATTTAAGAGAAGAAAACCAACCCTCTCTCTTTTCTATCTAAACTCTCACCAGTGTAGATCTAAGAGAAAGAAAAATAATTCTCTGCGCACTTAATCACCTCCCTGATTAATGTCACAGAGAACTGGGAACACACCTTCGAAGCCTTATTTTTCTGGCTTCGAAGTTTACAACTGTATCAATATTCTAGAATGCTCAAATTGGCTCGTGGCCTACTCCTAGAATATATATACACGACTTGAGAAATCCTAGAAGGCGAATCTCCAAGTATCAATGGATAAGGAAACTGTTTGCTCTCAAGCTTATCTTTTCCTTATTTGTTGTAGAGAATATTCTACATATCTTCAAGGATAAGGAAATTGCTTGCTGCCCAAGCTTATCCTTTCCTTATTTGTAGTGGAGAATATTCCTCATATCTCCAAGAGCACTCTCGTCTCTATCTTCAATGCCAAAACATCAACTTTACCCGACACATCATCACATCCACTCATGTCTTGCCACGTCAGCTCACACATTCATGTCAGCAACTCGGACGTCTGTGATCTAATGCACCTTCCTGATTGGCACACCGCTCTGTTCGGTACAACGACTTGTTCTTCACAGCGAGTTGTTCCAGAATCTGCATTTACATCAAACTTGATGGGATATAAGATCTAAGAAACTTTGTAAAACATTTTATAGACTTGACGTTATATCACAACTGCAGTTTCAACTTTTTTATATACCTAAATTTGTTAAAATCACCTAAAAGTTTGTGTGGAAGATTGATAGGTGTGTTAATGTCTTCAAATTGAAGAATCTCCCAATAATCTACTTATCTACAGAATGAAGAATGTTCCAAAATATGTATGCATTAAATATATCAAAAGAAAACAAAGTAAAGGGACCAAACACTTAGATCAAAAGCAATGGTGTCGCCTACCTTCCTATCACTTATCTTCAAACCCATTTTCTTCTTTAGGTCTCTTATTTATTTTTGTCCCAAACTCCCAATCACATGATTTTTTAATTATTTCTTTAGTTTTCTGTTAAATAAACTATGAGATGATCTATCTCTAATTAAGATATATCTTGTTTTTGGTTAACGATCTCTTTAAGATATGAAATATAATAAAAAAATATTGGTATAATTTGTAGATTCATAGATGGTAGTTTTTATACGTCACAAGGTCAAAGATCACGGTATAGATTCACAACAAGACATGAGAATGATATCACTCACCCGAACCGCTCATGATTCAAACAATTGTTTCTATTCATTTGTAAGTTAAGATTCATAATTCACATTCCCCACTCTTTCCACCTTTAAGCTTAAGAAACAATCTTTCTTCTAAGTACGATCCTTATAAAGAAAATTTGGATAATTGGTACAATTAGAAGTTAGTCTTAACCAAAAACTCAATGGCTTGATTCTAAAGAAAAATATGTTAATCATTGTATAATTTTACGTATTAGTTAATCATTTATTTATAAACGGATTTTTTTTTTTTTTTTGGTTCAACCTTAGATACTGAAATACATACCTTCGAACCTTAAGTATATATATACTAAGTCTGATTAGTGGTTAGTTTGGTAATTTTTAGTGCCAAATAAAAGATCTCTCAAAAACTTGAAAGGGCAAAAAGAAAAAAGAAAAAACAGAGAAAAGACACAAAAACGACTAACTTAAGAGACTCCTCATCTCATGTTCATAAAGACATGACCACATGGTAGGTTATGTCATTTAGACCCCACAACTTCTCATCTCACCTTCTTTGTCCCCAACCTCCTCCACTTTTATCAATTTTGTCCCTCTCTCACTAGATTTCGAATCTCATGTGTGTGGGTCAATGTTGCTTTCTATTTAAAGCTAAGAATAATTATATCAATTGGATTACTTTTTCTTCCACACACATATAACTTAAACTCTCTATCTCTCTTTTTGCTTTAACCCTCATAAGGAAAAGATAAGAAGAGCTTTTAAGTTAGTTTTCTTTTTACCTTCTCTCCATGGACTTGTCTGTACTTGATAGGCTTAAATGGCTACAACAGCAACAATTGGTTTCACCTGAGTTTCTTCAGATAATTGGCTCAGATGGGAGAGAAGAGCTCAAGAGAGTTGAGAGTTATTTGGGAAACAACAATGATGAGTTGCAGAGTTTCAGACATTTTCCAGAATTCGGACCAGATTATGATACTATTGATGGCTGCATTTCCAGGACAAGCAGCTTCCATATGGAACCAGTGAAGAACAATGAAGATAACAGAGCCATTGCCTTGCAGAACAAGAGAAAACCAGAGGTTTGTAGGTCGAGAAAGTATTGAATTTTTGGGGTTTTAGATTTCGTTTGATACATTGATTTTGATCGTTTCAGCTTTTGGTTTTTAAGGGTAAGGCAGAGAAGAGAGAGAAGAAGAAGATCAAAGCAGAGGTTGAAACAGAGTCAAGCATGAAAGGAAAATCAAACATGAGCAACACAGAGACATCTTCAGAGATCCAGAAACCAGATTACATCCATGTGAGAGCTAGACGAGGTGAAGCCACAGACAGACATAGCTTAGCGGAAAGGGTAACTAACAAACTTGTTATTACAGAGATTTCAGAGAAATTACTTTCTAGGGTTTTATCAGAGTGATTTATTGTGGTGGGATCTTGGCAGGCAAGGAGAGAAAAGATAAGCAAGAAGATGAAATGTCTTCAAGATATTGTTCCTGGATGCAACAAAGTTACTGGAAAAGCCGGTATGCTTGATGAGATCATCAACTATGTCCAATCTCTACAACAGCAAGTCGAGTTCCTGTCGATGAAACTCTCTGTCATTAACCCAGAACTTGAGTCTCATATCGATGAATTATCCGCAAAACAGGTGAATTAACGTCAGCTTCATCGTAAGAATTAACCTAGCTTTCCGCATTTACTGACTTGTTTTAGGTTAAAAATCTAGTTTCAGGCTTACTTCACAGGACTTCCAGAAGCTGTTTCGAAGCAGTCAATGATGGCGGATTTTAGATCTTTTCCTTTACATCAGCAAGGATCTCTGGATTACGCAGTCATAAACGCAAACCAAACCACATCTCTCGGCGCTGTAATAATCTTTTTCCTTTTCATTATTTTCAAATTCTTGTTACTTGTCCGTGAAGTAGCTTTTTTTTCCTTGTTCTTTTCTGCAGAAAGATCAGACATCTTCAAGCTGGGAAACTAACTCACAATGTCTTTACAGCAGCTTCAGAACCGATTCCGTTTCCAATTTCTTCAGCCTCAAGTAAAAAGTTAGGGAAAGAGTTTTTTTATTTATTGTCTTATCCTTTTTATCTACGTTATCTGAAATTTGAACCAGAAAGACAAAGGAACCCAATCCAAAAAGATCTTTCAATACTATCTTCATACTATAGAGATAAATATTCCAGGGGATATGTATAAGTGGAAAATTCTTGTGGCCGTAACAATTCCTTGTTGTACATTGTAGATTATATAAAATTTATCAAATGGAACAAAAAAAAAAAGGAAAATTCCAGCTGAACATTTTTTATATATGTATGCTTAACATTTTATTGTTGGACAAAAATGCCAAAAAAATGCAAGCTATTTTCCTCACAACTATATCCTTTTCACAAATTATACAACTATACTTGTATTAATGGAGGCATTTTTGGCCTGGTATCAACATATACAAACCTAGCTAAGCCAACAAGCAGAGAACCAAAAGAAATTAATGAAATTTCTCAAAAAAAAAATTAAGTTAAAACGAGCCTAATTAAACTTGTGCCTTGTTGTAACTATGCTTTCTTCTTCTTGAGACTGGAGAAATTGAATCCAAAAAAACTAGATTTCTTTGGAAGACCAGATCTCTTTGGAGCTGGTATTGTTGTTATGATAGGTTCCTGACGAGTAACTGAAGTAACAACCTGTGAACTAGTTGAAGCAGTTGTTACTTCTTCTGGTCTGGATGATTCTTCTTCTTCTTCTCTGTCGGAATCTACTTCTTCAAGAGCTCTAAGCAATTCCGATGCTCCCACCTTAGCTTCATCGGTTCCATTGTTGGATATCAAGAGAAGAGATGAGTAAATATCAGTTGCTTGTCTCACTACAAGATCACAATACTCGATCTTCTGCACACAGAGCTGGAGGAGGATGGAGATTGCATTCTCTTGCTCCTCTGGAACATTTGACTCGAGTAGATCAGCTATGGAAGCTAAACAATCCGGAGTTTCGGTGATACAAACCCGACCTTTCTCAGTGTTGCAGAGGTTTCTCAGAATAATGATCGAGTGTTTGCAGAATATGTTTCGTTGCAAGAAAGATGTGAGCTTCTGGATGAAATCGAGAGATACCATTTCCAAACATATCTCACTGCTTGATGAAAGGTTCTTGAGTGTGATCATAGCTTGTTCTTGGAGATGTTCTGCTTGAGACTCTGCGATCTTCAAGAGGGAAGAGAGAGAGCCTGATGAAGTTATCTTGGAGAGACCCTGCTGGTGGCTGGAGACAACCTCAAGTATGTTCAGAGCTTCTTCAGCTACTACCTCCGACTCGAGAAAGACTGAAAACATTTTGAAAACCTCTTCTTCTAAAGCTTCTATAGCCTTCCTGTTTCCATTGAGAAATGCCAACAACAAATCCAATCCACCCTTTATAATCTCTCCCGCAGTGCCATATCTTTCGAGAGCATTCTTCAGATATGTGATAAGTGGCTCAAGAAATTTACTCGGTGACATTGACCGAAAAGCGCGGGTACTGTGCTCAAAACGACTTTTCACATCTTCAATGACCTTGATCTGTGCATCCCATGGAAGGTTAGTGAGTCCACATAAGGGATCTATCTCAATCTCGGTGTGACTAGAAGAATCTGTGACACTCTCCCCTGAAGCAGAAGAATCTATCCGCTGCATTGGCGTAAAGTAACCACCTTTTAACATCTTAGAGTAGGATGGCGAATCAATGGAACAGATCGAGTTTAAATCCGCAATCGAAAGGCCGCCAAGATCAGGGATATTGCAAAGAGAACTTCCGAAACTAGCAATGGAAACAGAGAAGTCGATATTGTGAGAAGCCTTTGTGTCCTTCATCGCTGGATCTTGGACATCAAGACCGTGCCTCGCGCACCATTTTGATATCTGATTCTTGATCGCTAAGTTAGGCTCCAATGTGAAATCATCCAGTCTCCTTTTTGATACAGGACAAGAAACATTGCCTTCATCAAACCATTTCTGAATCCGCATCCTCTCAAAGGTGTGGCCTGAGGAAATGATGACAGGATCATACATCACGGTAAGAGAAAGAGGGCATTTGAATTGCTCGGGAAATGTTGTAGCACTGTGTTCCTCAGAATACTCGGGTTCCGCAGCATTAGCATGTAGAGAATCATTGATGAACTGATGGTGTGAGAAAGAGTTCTCTTCACAAATGTTTCTTTCATGCTTTTTCAGGAGATAGAGAAGAAACTTGAGAATCTGTCTCTTATCCACTTCACCCTCTTTTAATTTCGCCAAAAGCGACTTCAAGGATCTTCTCTCTATCGCAATGGCTTCAGGTGTTGAAAGTTGGAGTTGTATTGCTGCAAAACAGAAACCGTTGTTGCTGTCAACGGAAGAAACAGAAGAAGTTGTGCTACGTTGCATCAATTCTCTAATAGCTTTCCCAGCTTCTTCTTCAGATGATTCTAGAGTCAACACAGTTGATTTAAGATCTTGGACTATCTGAGCTATCTGCAAGTGAAACAACCCCCATCAGTGATTTTGTAATTTTTCTAGATGAAAAGACGAGAGAAGAAACATAGTTTTGGTACAAACCTTGATAGACAAAACAGTCGGTACCATACTTTGAATGTCGTTTAAGCATTGCTCCAATGATTTTTTTGCGCTAGAACCTCTAGCGAGTATAGCATCTCCTGTTACTGCCTGAAGATTGAAGCATAGAACTAAAACACATTAGACCATATAGAGATGAAACAAGGGATTAGTGACCCATAATCAACTAATAAAAATGTGTTAAAAAGTTGAGATTTTGTAAAACATACCATGTAGAGTTTACTGGATTCTCTGCAATATTGAAGAAGGAGCCTAGCTTTAGCCAAAGCTTTGTGGAGTAAACAAAGAGTCTGAATGCCAGAGGAGCAACCAGGTCGAGCATCTTCTATAAGAGGAACGATTCTCATGATTCTATCAACTACGTTCTTCAGTTCTATGCACATGGAAGAGTGTATCTGAAACAGAGTAACAACACAAACAAGTCATTACAATTGAAACAGAGCAACAAAAACAAGTCATTACAATAACAAACCTTGAAAGACATAAAAACTCAATCATCACAAGAGATATATTTGATCAAACAACACAAACCTTATAAGAGTGATGCATCCGGTCAGTGTAATCAATCGCCATCTAATCAGGACGTTTCTAAATTCTTTAAGTCTGATAAAACACACACACACACAAAAAAAAGAGGTTCTTTTAAGAACATCTCTCAAGCTAGCATTAGTAACAAGGGAAGATATAAATGGGATAAAATTGACTTACCTTATTATGTCAAGAGACTCCAAAGCAACTCAATTGAAGAATTGCTTGCTTGCACTAGAACCACACTACCACAGCGTATATATATATATATATTTGCAGAGCTCTCAAGAACAAAATCAGAGTGTTTCTCTAGCAAATCCACCGTAAGTCAGAAAGAGAAACAAGAACCGATGATAAAAAAAAGCGATAATTTCTTCAGGTAAAACCTTGAGCATAACTCTTCCTCTCTCTTCTAAAAATCCAAACACAAACCCTAAATCCTCTGTTTTTTTTAAAGGAAGAAAAAAGGCACAAACTTTTTCAACTGGGTCAAGAAAAAGGATCAGTCTTTCAAGGTGTGTTCGTGCAAAGATCGGTTGAAAAAGAAGAAAAGAATAATGGTTGGTAAAAAAATAAAAATAAAAAAAAAAAAAAAGAGAGAGAAGAGAGATTTATGAAGAAGAAGAAGAAGGAGAAGAAGAAGAAGAAAAAGGACTGTGAGTGTTTTAAAAAGTGACAGCCTTTTAGAGATGACAATCGATTTTAAACCGTTGAGCCTAAGGACGGTAATTGGGCCGTCACGGTGTCTACATCACCGCGTTTCTTTTTATTAAATTTTTTAATTAAAACATTCATAAATAAGTAAAGTAAATAATAAGAGTGCCGTGTCGAAGCGCAGACTAAATTGAAGGGACGAGGTCTGAGTGCTTGTTATGGTCTTAGGTCAATTCCACATGCAAACAATTTTTGATGCTTATAGTAATTTATTTCTATTTGACATGCTTTTTTTCTTTTCTTTTTTTTCTTTAAGTCTTTTTTTATTCTTTTTTTTAACGAGGAAATATATATATTTTTGAATAAATTCCTTCCTTCTCTTGCTTTTCTAATCGTATTAATTTTAAAACTAATGATTTTCACCATTCTTTCTAATAAAGATTGATGATGATGATAGTGATGTAACTAAGATTGTTTTTTTTCTAGATAATTAAGAGTTGGTTTCGATCTTTTCCAGTCAAAAAAGTTTGACTACTGTTTTGGTTAAGTTAATAGTGTGGTTTTATCTTCTTCGTTAAATAATAATGATTTCAATTATACACATCGTAGAGTGCGGGTTGATTCTTATTATGGAAACATGAGATAGTGATTTCAATTATACGTATGTAGTAGAGTTGGGATTCATTCTAATTTATCGAAAGTTGAACTATATCATTGATTTTTCGTAGTCAAAACAATGATTATAATGTAATATAGCCAAAACGAGAAGTTTGACTTTTTTTTTTTTAAGTTCGTCTTCGGGGGTTTTGTATTGATCCATTGCATAAGATAGTTATCCTAGCTAGTTTCTGTGTATTATTACTCTATATATATAGAGAGTCTTAAGAAAGCTTTATTAGACACAAGCACAAAAACACCGAACACAATTCAAACTCACAACATGTACATTTTTATGTTTTGGCTTATTGGATTGCATCATATATTTTTTTCACATTTTGCATCATGGTCAAGAAATTAAAGAAAAAACACATTATCACCAACATTGGGTCCCTGGGTGGATCAAGACAAAAAAAATACTACATTATCACCAGAAAAATCATCCAAAATTACCCAGAATCTTTAATAGTTACCAAGACAGACTTATTTCAGTTCATTTTTTTTTGGGTCATAGCAAGTTAGGAAAAAAAATAACGAGGATAGATAGTAAAAAAAAAAGAAAAACTACAAATATAGCAATATATTTCCATAGAAAAAAAAACAGCAATATATTTTCCACAAACCGAATATACTGGGTAATGTCAATCCCAAATAGAAACAAATCAACAATGCAACATGTTGCTTGGCGTTTACTACTGCGAAACAGTTTTGGTGTTTTTTTTTTGGGCCAACAATTACACTTATTAAAAAGTTTGAATTCAACCCAAAATATCGGGAAAATCTATAATCCAACAATTAATTATAAGTGTGTTTAATCACTCTTATGTCACATCACATGCCATTAGAAAGAGGGATATAGTACTTTCTTGTGACCACATCCTTCGCAAAAAACGCAAACTATCAACATTTCTGAAGGACCTGTTCGTCGCCATCTGTTGACTAGTCCAACTTTAGAGTATCTTTTCTAAAAGAAGGCAAGTAATGGTAATATTGTAAGAAATATTCAAGCATGGAAAGTTCAAAAGAGCGTTATCTGGCTTTATCTAGATCAAAATTAGAGAATTGTTCTATGTATTTGACGATAGATCATGAGTGATCCACACTTGGTGTAAAATATTATCAGTAGTTGGTACTTGGTAGTAGTTATCTTGGGTTCAAAATATAATGATTTTATATTTCTACGCTTCTTTTTCTTTAAGCATATAGCCATATACTAGTCTATAGTTGTTATCTACATAAAATAAAATAAAAAGAGATTGATAAAGGTGTGTCGTAATAGAGACACAACATCGATATCCCGACGCGTAGGCAAGGACTCCTCGTCATTGGCCAAATCAAAATAAGAGTTTAGGGTTTAATTAGGGGACATAAAATCCCCATTGGCCAAATCAAAATAAAAAGTTTGACTGTGATATACTCAGCTAAAATATACATAAGGCATATACGTTTGGGTTTTCCAAATATAAATTTAATTAACCCACACTAATGATAATATAGTAGAGAAGAGTTTTTTTTTCTGTTTATAAATTCCATCTAGTAACACAGAATTAGGGTATATGTATATCTAGTTAGGTAATTTTTTTTTTTTTGGTAAGGGATCGGGGGATTAATGTCTCCCAGCATTTATTAAAATTACAACACAATAGAACGTGGGAACAAAGATCTCAGTTCATCTTCTCAAAAAACCTGATCTAATTCAGGGGGACCGTATCTAAAGAATGAAAACCTAAAGGTAACAAAAAAGCATGGTTAGCCAATCCATCAGCTAGACGATTAGCCTCTCTGTAAATATAAATGACACGGACTGACCAGTCATTTTCCAAGAAGCCATGACACATACGCACCAGGAAAGACAGATAATTTTTTCTTTAGTAAATATATTTAAGTTTTTTGGCAACATTATGATGTCCCCAATTATATATAACATGATCAGCCCCACCCACTCATTGACAAGTGAAAACTACTCTGAGTCTCATAACAAAAACAAAGTTTTATTAAATTGCAAGTGACTTGAGATAATACACTAGCATAATTTTTGATGTTTCTTGTTGACCCACATGATTATCAAATCAAGATTAATTAAATTTTCAAGATTTGGTATGGCACGCGTTAGAACTTAGAATTGGTAGTAGACATAAAATTCAACAGACGATGTATAGGGTAGATGAATGAAAGTACATCTTACGCTAACCCTGTTAAATACTTAGATGCAAGAGCATTTTCTACAACAAAAATATATTAAGCAGTTTCATTTTTTTTACGAAGAAAGGCGTGAAGGAAAAATATTGTTTAAATATGATTCGATCATTCGGGCTCTTATTTTTAGTTTATTTTAATATTATATTATAAGATATTAAATAATATATTATAAGTTATTATTTGAATACTTAAAATAACTACATTTTAAAATAATCAAGCTTGCCATACATTAAATAGTTATAACGTGGTGTTAATGACAACTGGTCATGGCAGAGCTATTAGGCCCATGAAAAGATAATGATAATGGACCTAAAGCCCACTTACGGTATAAATTAATGGACAGTTAGAGGCCGTAGAGATATATCATTATCAACTTCCATCATCGATGATGTCTGTATGATATATTTTTTACAATCTTAGTTTTTTTTTTTTTTTTTTTTGCGTGCTCTTAGTTTTTTTACATAAAATAAACAGTCGACAGAAGAATTTATGATATTGTTAACTCAAAGATGAGAAAGTTTTAGCCATCGCCGAAAAATTGGATTGAGCTCAAGATTTTTGATAAGTCTTCGATGTAATAAACCACACATTCATTCCAAGATGAGAGATGAGATACTTCTTCGAAATTTATGTTATAGGTCTTTTCTAATCTTAACATATGGTAGTACTTTTTTGTGTTATCTTATTCGGATCTACTTAGAGATATTTTTCTCATTTAATTTCTTGTAAGGCACATATTCATTTGCGTCACTCATCCCACACGAAAATTGAATTAACATGGATAATGATCAAAGGAATTATATCGTTCAACAAATTTAAGAAGTTTGATTATTACAATTTACCGCAGTCATACTATCCTACTTTTAAACTTCAGTCAAATATAATAACGTTAGAATAATTGGTACATACATACATGCATGTCCGTAACAAACAGAAATTTGTACACGTATTTCGTTTTTTTTTTGGTGAATTCAAACTGATTGGCGGCTTTTACTTTTACTTACAATATTGCAGCCAAAATAGTCGTCTCCGGACAATTCCGTGCTGTGGCAGGAGGCAAAATAAATGAATTTTCTTTTTAGAACATTTTCTCCCAAAAAATGTGTATGATGACATCAAAATATGTGGATTCGGGTTCGGGAACATAAAACATGGTAATTAAATAATGAGTTAATTGAATTAACATTTATTTTGAAGAATAGTATTATTTAATTAAGACTTGTTCATGATTACAGATTTAGACATTTATTTTAATGCTGAGAAGACAATTTTATCCTTACTTCTTTTTCTCAATTTAGCGAACGTGTGTAGTGAAGATGTGATCCGGTGGAGAGTGGTGGCGATGATGAAATCCGGCGACCGAAATGGTGTTTACGATGATGAGATTTGGTGAAAGGAGATGGTGGTGAAGACGGTGAGATTCGTTAAACAAAATAATGGTGGTGATAATGAAATCCGATGAAAGTGATGGTGGTAAAGATGAGATCCGGTGGTCGGGTGGTAGTGGTGGAGAAGTTTTGCGTTTTGGTCAGAGAAGGAAATATTAGAAATTTTAATCTGATAATTGTTTGTGATTGGATCCCTTGGGTTCACAAGATACTATCCCTTTAGGGTTTAGATTCCTTCATCCAAATCGAGATATATCGAATTCATTGAAGCCATAGTATTTACGGGAGAAGAAGCGAGGGTTTTCATCGGCCAAGAGGGAAAGAAGAAAAAGATACAGAAGAGAGGGCTAAAATTGTATTTTTGGTTTGCCCAAAAATGCCTAAAACCGATAGTATGGAAAAAAATACCCAATTTAAAAGTTTTAGAAGAATAAAGGTCCATTTACACAATAACCCCTTAAAAAAAATTCGATTTGCATTTAATTTGAGCCCTCATAATAATGCCATGAGAATTCTTTAATATTTTAACCACGAAAAGAAGTAACACAATACAAAGTGGTTAAAAAGATGTTAGATACATGAGAGCTTTTACGAGGGAGCATCTTCGAAGCGTCAAATATGGTCCACTTCAAAGGGATCAGGTAAGATCGAAATCGAATCACAGAAAGAAGAAAAAGAGAATTTGTCCCCCCCTACGGACTGAGACAACAAACAATATTATTAGTACCTTCATAAGCTACGAAATTTTACTATTAGTCCATATGGCTAGGTTTGACAAAAAAAAAAAAAAAAAAAAAAAAAAAAAAAAAAAAAAAAAAAAAAAAAAAAA
>NC_025695.1:2057503-2060461 GCF_000633955.1 Camelina sativa | reverse complement strand
ATCAAAAAGACAAAAAAAAAAAAAAAAAAAAAAAAAAAAAAAAAAAAGTCCATATGGCTAGTAATCTATAGTGTTAGTAAACCCCACACACATTATACATAAAATGCAAAATTAAGACCCAATTAGTTTTGTGACTTGAAACCTGAAACCACATTCCCTGTACTTCTCATAGCGAAATCATTCTAAAATTTAACTGAAAGAAGCATGTATCAAACTGATCAGCTTACCGACCATTTCAATATTACAATATTACATCTTGTTAGATGTTACTTGATTAGCTTACCGACCCGGTTACTCTCTTTAGACTACACAAAATCATGATATTTTGTTACCAAATTAAATTATGATCATTTTAAACCGGTTCGGCTCATATAGAACTAACTCTAGTGTCTAACATAACCAAACCGATTCATCTTGTAAACTCAACGTATTATGGGTAGAAAATTGGGTATAAGAATCACATGACTAGACAAAACCGGACATGAAAACAACTTATTGTAGCGAAATAGTTATACCGTTCATAATGGAAGAGTAATTAACTAATATATATGAGTGCTTACCTTAAGCAATGAAGCGTAGACGTGAAGGTACGGATCCAAATGGAAGAGTCCAAAAAAATATTCCAAGAGGACAAGTTGTTGAGTGGGCAAGTGAAGTTGAAAGGAGATGAGTATCTGCCAAACGAATGTTTTATCAGAAAGCTTAGAATAGAGAGACCAAAGAGTGTTACGAGAGCTGATATTTTATAACTTTTTAGGGAGAAGAAATACAGTCCATATCTTCATCTTTTTTGTTATTATAATATATAAATATTTCTTATAATAAACATTAAGTACAAAATAAAGAACACACCGAGTGGAGAGGAATCGGAGAGGTTAAACAATGTCCAAAACAAAGGAGCAGAAGAAGCGTAAGAAAGGCGCAGATGTCATCGACGAGATCTTCACAAGATTTGGAATTCGTCCACTTGTGTTACCCACTCAATGTTAAATAAGTGAGAAAAATAAATAAGAACACCTGAATATCCTCGAAAAGGTACTGTTTTTTTTTTTAATTATTTATTTTGCTCTTCCATTCTCGTCCGTGGTTGTATAATGCATGCATATTTTAACTCCAGTTTAGTAATGCATAAAACAAAAACGACGAGAAAAAATAAATTTATGAACAAGCTAGTGTGTTGGAGAACTCTATGCATGTAAAAATGAATTTATAGAGAACTTTTTTTCACGTTGATTACCTTATCATATTCACAAATAACATAAGAATATCTTAGAAAGTATGAAGCACATATAAATTTACGAATACATATATTACATATATATACATTAGTTATTAAAAAACATTTGATTGTCAAATATAATAGAACAATTCTTTGTTTTAAATCCATGCTTTACAGTTTTATACCCACGTAAAATTTTGTATGCATGCGCCAAACGCAGGATATCTTTATAAAGGAATGGTGTGCAAGAAAAGTAGTTGCTCAAGTTTACTAAGGTTTAAATCAACCAATCTTCTTAACCCGTTTAAGAAAAGAAGGACAAAGCAAAGATTCCTATACATATAAAAGATAACGATTGACTGGTTTGATGACGAAATCAATATACTATAACCTAACAAGGTTCGGTTCTTAAGGTTGACAAAGCATGTTTTTGTGGTCACGCGGTCCAGGGAGGAACATGTTTTGGAGGCCTAATTTCTAACTATTAAGCCAAAAGTACTTCTTCGTAATACTCTGATATTTTTCTTCTCATTTGAGGGAGTAAAATTTTAAAGCTAATTAAGCAATTAAAGAGCATCAAAAATATAGTATCAAACAAAAAAGAGCATCAAGAGGACATATAAAGGGTTTTGATATATTCACTAATAAGGGTTGCATGCACTAGTTTCCATCCTTGTTAACAGATGCTCAACACAAGCCAAATGTAACCAAAGAGATCACTCAGATGATTGCAATATTACCAAATTTGATATAAGAGCCATAACAACGAGAATGGCAAGAATCGATGAAGTGGGGGTTGTGTTTTCTTTTTATGACATTACCAAATGATTTGGACATATATGGTATCTACGAAAAGAAATATCATCACTAACCTATCATATAAAAAGATATTTACAATCAAAATGGATGGAGATCACAAAGAAGCATCAAACATGATCTAACAATCTCATGTGTTTAAAATAAGCATCGGATACTACAATCTAGTGATGAAATGATCTCTACAAAGCTAGCCGTGCCTCAATTAAGAGGTAAGATAAGGTAAATGGTTACTGCCTTCGTCGTTTACTGTACGGATAGTAGCAAGAAAAGAAAGAGAAGAAAGAACCATTTAAATTTCCCAATTGCAAGGTCAAGAAATATATATCAGGTTTCATTGGATTGTTTCACAATTGTGTACCTTCTCTAAGACTTTATGTGGTACTAAAAGAAATATATATCAGGTTTCATTGGATTGTTTCACATGCAATTGTGTACCTTCTCTAAGACTTTATGTGGTTGCTAAAAGAAATTGTCACTCTTGAAGTATATATTCTTCCAACTGGCGGAACCCCACACCATGCTTTTTTCCTCCTACTTATAAGGAGCTCCTCCTTCTCTTAGCTAACCAAATCAACTCCTTTTTCTCAAGTCATACATACATCTTCCTTCTTTTTCTCCCTCCCAAGAAACCAGAGATCCATTTAAAAGGCTCTTTTCAATCTTCTACGTACTCTCGATATACATACTTATTCGTAAAATGGCTTACAACTCCTCGAGCTCTAACGCTACTTGGACAAGTAAGGAGAATAAACTGTTTGAAAGGGCATTGGCTAAATATGACCAAGACACTCCTGACCGTTGGCATAACGTTGCCAGAGCAGTTGGTAACAAATCAGCTGAAGAAGTAAGGCGACACTATGAGCTCCTCATTAGGGATGTCAATGACATTGATTCAGGGCGTTATCCGGATCCCAATTACC
>NC_025695.1:2035348-2057004 GCF_000633955.1 Camelina sativa | reverse complement strand
AAAAAAAAAAAAAAAAAAAAAAGAGAAAAATAAATCTAGCTTAAATGATCTATATAGTAAACACCACCATTTCCCATATCTGTGAACTGTCCCAACCTCTAACTGTGGGGCCAAAAGCAATCTAGTAACAGAGAATACAAAAGTTAGTTTTGTCGAGTTCTTGAAATTTTTTATCATAAGCCATTATCTCTTATATCTATACAACCAAAAATGCTATTTCCTGATGAAAAGCTTTCAACCATCGTCTTATCTGTCTTCTAGCCAAGAAAAATTAAAGTCCCACATAATGATAGCATGTTCTATGTCTCTTGTCTTTACCATTGCAAAAACTACTCCACATATATAAATAGTGTAATCCCTTTTCTCTTTTAATTTAGTTTAGAATCTTTAGACTATAGCTTAAGTTCAGTATTGTATCAAAGAATTGATAAAATAGTCTACCGTACCTATTTCTAGTCTTTTTTGAAGAATTAAATTCATCTGGCTTTTCAATGTCTTGCAGGGTCTCCTGAAGTCGACAAAGATATTTTATCAAAGCAAAGATATTTAAATGTATTTACTTATTTTGGTGTTACGATTATGTAAGAATCATCTACTTCCGTGCTAATCTAAATCAATCAGTGTGCGTTTCATGTAAGGCTCGCCTCGAAACGTCGGATCTTCTTACACATATCATTAAAAGCCAATAAAATAAATTAAAGATCGGACGATTATAAAACCCCTGAGAAAACGATTCAGAACATGTTTTGGTTCACTTTTGCACTCACCTCGTTATTTGGCGCGTTAGCCTGATGAGTGATGACAATCTCCATGAACATTGTAACAGACCATACGGTATTGCGCTCTCGCAAATAAATCAAGAGATCATCGATGATGATGATGACGGTAAATAAAAGAAGTAATTGAGAAGATGATTGTTTTTACTTTCTTTTGGCGGATCAATTAATATTGAATTGTTTGGTTCTCGTGAGATGCACGTGTCCTTATTGGGGAGAAACATTTTGCATGGAATGTACGAACGGGCTAAATTTTGATGACAGTGGTGATATCATTTATTAGAAATAATAATTCATTTCTATTTATTCACAGAGAGGTTCAAGGCGTTAGTTATTATATTATATGATTTATATACTGTAACTGTTGTTATAGCTTGATGATTTCGTTTTTAATTGCTTTGGTGAAAACAAATAGTAGTACTAAAAGAGTATAGGTGTGTAACTAACTCGTTATTGTTAACCAGAATCATACTGACACAAAAAAAGTGTATAGAATAATAGTAGGGGACTTCTCATCTTGACTTTTAATTTTAGTATAAAAAACTCATAGTAACAAAAAATGTCAAGATTAAAAAAGTCAAAATGAGAGGTCCCTCTATTGATCTATACATTTGTGTCAAATTTGATTCATCTAAAGTATTATTCGTTTTGTGCCAACACAAAATATAAGTGATATACAATTTTACTTTTCTACGAAAATAAAAATAAGGAGGGATATTATAGCTTATTCGGTAATATTTTAGAGCACATGCATGCCTTGTATATTCCACGTCGCAAAATTGCGACCCATATACGAACCATGAGGTCCATGACGGAGAATTGGAATTATACAGTTCAATATTAATAATTTAAAATCCAATTCGTTTAAGAGAAAGAAAAAGACACGTATACTGTTTTTTTTTTTCTTTCTGAAAAAGGGAGACATTATTCTGTAATATTTTAAAGCACATGTCTTGTATATATTCCAAGCACAAATGTGCGACCCATATATACGATACGAACCATAATGAAGAACAAAAAACTGGAATTTAGTAACTATAAAAGATGTTATTTTAAAACAATGGAAATAGGAAAATAAAAGAAACTTTAAAGGTGTTATAATACAGTGCGTTTAAAATCGTAACTAGAAGTATTAACTATCCTAAAATGACGGTTGTGAACTTTTCTTATAACTTTTTTTCTTCTTTTTTTTTTGTTAAAACTTTTCTTATAACTTCGAACTATCGTAAATCTTTCAATTTAATTCAATGCATGAAATTACAATTACAAAAGCTGGTTATGTTTAATTAGATTTTATAATTAAAAGTGGATTCCATTTGTGCTTACAATAGTACTCCTATAATAGCCAATAGTTTTAAAACTTATAAATTTGCAAGTACGTACGTTCGAATAATCCTTATATATCCACTAAGCTCAAATTTTGTGTTTTTTATATTTATATATATATTCCATCGAGAATATACGAAAATTAACTTCAGTATTAGTAGTTTTAATAATTTCAATGTGGATTGTGGAATAATTTCTTATACTTTAAATTTCAAATAATTATATTACGTACCCGCGATCTATATACAGTATAAGCTGAGTGGAGAGAACAAAAACTTGGCAGATGTCAAAACTTTTAAAAAATCATTAACTTTTTTCTACACACAGTAATTTTCTCTCTTTAAAAATTTAAAACTTACATTACGTGTAACAAAAAAAGGGTTACCATTATATCCAATTCGTTCAAGAGAAGGAAAAAGACAACTATAATGTATTATCGGCCTTTTTTTTTACACACAGTAATTTTCAGGTACGTTTAGAACATGGGCCAATAACAGGCCTTATTAAAATTTAGGCCCACATCTGTATTTTGATTATTCTCCAAGCAAATTGAGATTTTATCATTTTATTTTATTTTATTATGCCTTTTAAAAAATACCGTTTAAACCCTAAAATCTCAGCCACCGTGGGGTTATCAACCATCATCGAAACCAAGAAATCAACCATCATCCACCGTCAAATTCCCGACTTTGATGGACCTTAAGCTCTGTTTCTCAATCTTTTGAAAAGGGTTTAGTTTTTTTTTTATTCTGTCGAAATCCATGGCTGCTTCTAGATTATGTTCCGCGGCGGCGATAGCTGCTGCGTTCACTTCAATGTCATTGTCTCAGAACCGTGCTTACGCCGATTCTCGATTCCGGTTTCCCTTCTATTCTTCTTCTCCATCTCCACCTCCGTCAGATTCTCCGGCGAATCAATCTTCGTCGGACTCTAGTAAGTCTAATAAAGCAGAGCCTGATGAGCCCAAAGGATCTGGTTTTGATCCTGAGGCCCTTGAGAGAGCTGCAAAAGCTCTTAGAGATATCAATAGCTCTCCCCATTCCAACCAGGTGACTTGTTCTATCTATTTACCAAGTTCTGACTGAAATTAGGGTTTATCAAAAAGGGGAATTTAAACTTAAAAAATTGAATTTTTATATGTGGAGATGTGTGTGTCTTTTGGTGATTACGGAAATTGGGTTTTAATCTTAGTTTGTTGGGTTCTTGCTTTCTATCATTTAGGTGTTTGATCTCATGAGGAAGCAGGAGAAAACTCGGTTAGCTGAAGTAGCGGCTGAGAAATCTCAGTACGAAGCTGTTCAAGCACACACTGATATTGTGAGTAATTGAACTTTTCATTTTGCTGCCACTTTTTAAACAGGGGATCACAAGACTTATTGCAATCTGTTTTTTTATGGGGCATTTGAAACGGGCAGGAGAGACAGCGGAAATTGGCTGAGGACCAGAGAAATCTTTTGCAGACACATGCGCAAACCAAAGCACAAAGTCTTCGATATGAGGATGAATTGGCAAGAAAGAGACAACAGGTTAGTTACTCTCTTGTTGGTGTAAATTCTCGTAAATGGGATAATCTTTCTGAAGTAGTAGAATCTGACAAATGTTTTTGGTTTGGGAGTAATGTAGACAGATCATGAAGCTCAGAGACATCATAATGTGGAATTGGTTAAGATGCAAGAGGAGTCCTCTATTAGGAAAGAGAGAACAAGAATCGCCACAGAAGAACAGATCCAAGCTCAGCATCGCCAAACTGAGAAAGAGAGAGCTGAACTTGAGCGAGAGACGATTCGTGTCAAGGCCATGGCTGAAGCTGAAGGTCGGGCTCATGAAGCCAAACTTACTGAAGAGCAAAACAGAAGATTGCTTATGGAAAGGATAAATGGTGAAAGGGAGAAGTGGCTTGCTGCAATCAACACAATGTTCAGTCACATTGAAGGTAAACTGATCAATCAAGAAAAGTTAGATCTTCTTGCTTTGGGTTTTGATCAATCAAGAAAGATCAGTTTTTTTTTTTGTTCCTTTAGCTTACTTCTGTATGAATTTGGCAGGCGGGTTTAGAACCTTGTTAACTGATAGGAATAAGCTGATAATGACTGTGGGAGGAGCTACTGCATTAGCTGCAGGAGTTTACACAACACGGTATGCATCTCCAAACTAAATAAGCTACTGGATATTATGCGATGTTCTGAACCAGTCTGATTTGACTTGAGTGATCTTAGATTCTATTATCATCTTCCTTTCTTCTAATGGAACCTATCTCGTGATTCTTTTGTATTTAACAGTGAAGGAGCTAGAGTTACATGGGGTTATATTAATAGGATGCTTGGACAACCATCACTTATTCGAGAATCTTCCATGGGTAGATTTCCTTGGGCAAGCTCGGTGTCTCAGTTGAAGAAGAGAATCTCGGGAGCAGCAGCAGCATCTGTAGCAGAAGGGAAAAAGCCGATTGATAATGTCGTTCTCCATCCTTCTTTAAAGACGCGAATCGAGCGACTCGCTAGAGCTACATCAAATACCAAAACACATCAAGCACCATTCCGCAACATGATGTTTTATGGACCTCCTGGAACTGGTAAAACTATGGTGGCAAGGGAAATAGCTTGGAAATCTGTGAGTTATTATCAAAACTATGTGCTACTACTAGCTTTGTTAATCCTGCGTTTATGAGTTCTCTTAGATAACAATTATTTTTCTGCAGGGTCTGGATTATGCTATGATGACAGGAGGAGATGTTGCTCCCTTGGGATCACAAGCTGTTACTAAAATCCATCAGATTTTTGATTGGGCTAAGAAATCAAACAAAGGTTTACTTCTTTTCATTGATGAAGCCGATGCTTTTCTATGCGAGTAAGAGCTCCCTCTTTAAGTTTCTAGTATATGAGTGGTCGTTTGAGCTGCATTTTGTCAGGGTTTTAGATTTCTGACTGTAAAATAACAGAAATATTGCAACTTTTTCTCTTTGCAGGCGTAACAGCACTTACATGAGTGAGGCTCAACGTAGTGCTCTGAACGCTTTGCTCTTCCGAACTGGTGATCAATCTCGGGACATTGTTCTTGTCTTAGCTACAAATAGACCTGGAGATCTCGATAGTGCGGTTACAGACAGGATTGATGAAGTCATTGAGTTCCCACTTCCAGGGGAAGAAGAACGTTTCAAGCTTCTCAATCTCTATGTCAACAAATATCTAAAGAATAGTGACAACGACAAAGACACAAAACACAAATGGAGTCATTTGTTTAAGAAGCTGTCACAGAAGATTACCGTTAACGCAGACTTAACTGATCAAGTGATATCTGAGGCTGCAAAGAAGACGGAAGGATTCTCTGGCCGTGAGATTGCAAAGCTTGTGGCTGGAGTACAAGCTGGAGTATACGGACGAAAGGATTGTGTTTTGGATTCACAGCTTTTTGAAGAGATTGTTGCGTATAAAGTTGAAGAACATCACCAAAGGCATAGGCTTGCTTCTGAAGGTTTTCAACCATTACTCTTTTCTTCCTAGTCCATTTGCATCTTTGATTATACCATGTCATTTACTTATTCAAAAATAAGAAATCTGATTCTTTTTAAAATAGTGCGTGCTAAAATCTAACTTTCACAGTTTCATTGTGCGCTTGTTAAGAATTCATTTGTAAATCTTGTTTGATCTCACTATGTAACATCAAACTGGAATTGCAAAATAAAATGTCTGATTAAACCGCGGGTGGCTAGCCCAATACAATCCAAACACGCAAAAGTACAAATAAACGATGAAGAGAAGAAGCAAACATACTGAACAAAATGAAAGGAAAAATAAACTGAAGTCTCACAAGACAAACAATCCTAACAGTAACCATAGCCAAAATAACTCATAGGATGATTTCAATACAGCTGCTCTTCTAGCCTTAGACTCTAGCGCTCGTTGAAGTTGCAACTTGACATGTAATTCATGTTGTAACTGGGAACGATAACTCCATCATTGTTGTATCCAAACAATGGTGTCTGGTTAGGAAACCCCATGATTGGATTACAGTTGAATGTATTTATTCTTTGATCAAACAGATCAATGACGCCAACATCAACATTACCACCACCACCAAAGACAGCAGTTTCTCCCATGTAATTCTGATGAGAAACATTTAATTGAGGATAGTGAGACATGTCACTTACCAACTTCTTCCTTACATCTTGAAGAGCACCAATCAGATCGTCGGTTTCGGTCAGATCGAATTCTTTCACATCTTTTTCATACCAGCGAATTCCTCTTTGTTCTCTTGATTGTTTCACCCTGTCCAATGTCATTCTATTATGTTTTGCCTTCTCCTGTTTGGCCAGCATCTGTAATGATGAGATTCAATCATTTAATTTTGTGAAATAAGAAAATAGATATAGATATATATAATTATAATATAAAAAAATATAATTATATTATACATGAGTGAGAATCTCGTTGAGGTATTGGATATTTCTATCCGGACGAGATTCAACAAGCTGTAGGTTGTTTGGTTGGTGGGGAATGAGAGAATTGTGGTTGAAGTTTTGAAAACGATAGATTAGTTCTCTAACACTAGGATGACCAAAAGAAAACACTTTCCCACCCGGAGAGAACACAATCATCAAAATCTCTGCACCACACAATGTGCAAAGTTCACTGGCTTTCTTGAAAAGACCAAACCTTCTTTTCGAGAAAGTCACTTGAAGGTTACTCTCGTTTCTCATTTTTTTCATCTCTATTTTTTGACGACCTTTGTTACTTCTCACCATTTTATCAAAAGCTTGGATAAACAAGAGATAAAGCTGATGATGCTTAAGAGTAGAACAACTTCTTTTTATTTATATAGGCGTGCTATACACAGAAAATATTTAACATTATAAGCCATTATAAGTACTATTTTTCTTTCCAACCCTTATTTTTATCAAAATTGAATTTTCCCATTTGAGGAATATTTCATACTTATCTCTAAAATTTCTTAAGGATAAACATTCATGGTGATTTAAATGCAATATCATTGTATTAGTTTGACAAATGTATGCATCAACTCCCCCATAAGACACAATAAATTATTTATGAGCTGTTTTATAAACACCTATTCTATATATTGGGGAACAATTTAATAAAATTATTCATTTTATTAATTAGTGCCATTTTGGTCTTTTTTTTTACAGCTAATACAAGTAATCTGTATACAGAAAAGAATATTATCTATTCCACATCATATTCAAATAAAAATGGATTAAATGAAATTTTAATTTTGAGTTATGGGCCTAAAATTTTCAAGATAGATATATACAAATTACTAGAGTTTAATGTTCATAATGATAGTGAGTTATGTTTATCAAAATCAACATTTATAAGATATAAATAAAATGATTTATACTTAAGTATTGTAGATTTTTGTCACTATCTTTGTTTTTCAATAAAATGTTTGAAGATCACAATCATAATTGATTCTTGTAATAAACATTTTCTTTCTTTTGTTGTTTTTACATCAGTACCAAAAGAATAAATCACGAAGAGAAAAATATATAATACACATTACGTATCGATGGATTCTAGCAACAGCCAATTGGACTTAATTATCAAATTGCACATTACGTATCGATGGCTAAATTAGATGTTTTAGATTTCTTTAGAACTTATTTGTGTCAACCTGTGATTGGCTGGAGAAAAGGATTCTCTGGCCGTAAGATTGCAAAGCTTGTGGCTGGAGTACAAGCTGGAGTATACGGACGAAAGGATTGTGTTTTGGATTCACAGCTTTTTGAAGAGATTGTTGCTTATAAAGGTGAAGAACATCACCAAAGTCATAGGCTTGCTTCTGAAGGTTTTCAACCATTACTTATTCAAAAGTAAAAATCTGATTCTTTTACTGATTCATTGTGCGTTTGTTCAGAATTCATTTGTAAATCTTGTTTGATCTCACAATGATGTAACATCAAACTGGAATTGCAAAATAAAATGTCTGATTAAACCACGGGTGGCTAGCCCAATACAATCCAAACACGCAAAAGTACAAATAAACGATGAAGAGAAGAAGCAAACATACTGAACAAAATGAAAGGAAAAATAAAGTCTCACAACACAAGAACAATCCTAACAGTAACCATAGCCAAAATGACTCAAAATATTGATTAGGATGATTTCAATATCGCAGCTGCTTTTCTAGCCTCATACTCTAGCTCTGAATGATAATTGCATCATTGTTGTATCCAAACAATGGTGTCTGGTTAGGATAACCTATGATTGGATTATTGTTGAATGTATTCCATTCTTTGATCAAACATATCAATGCCGCCAACATCAACATTACCACCACCACCAAAGACAGCAGTTTCTTCCTTATATCTTGAAGAGCACCAATCAGATCGTCAATTTCGGTCAGGTCGAGTTCTTTCACATCTTTTTCATACCAGCAGATTCCTCTTTGTTTTCTGGATTGTTTCACCATGTCCAATGCCATTCTATTATGTTCCGCCTTTTCCTGTTTGGCCAGCACCTGCAATGATGAGATTCAATCATCTAATTTTGTGAAATAAAAAAGAAGATATATATGGTTTATGCGCATATGAACATTTAAAATAATAAAAAATATAATTATGTTTTACATGAGCGAGCATCTCCTTAAGGTATTGGACATTTCAATCCGGACGAGATTCAACAAGCTGGTTGTTGTTTGGTTGGTGGGGAATGAGAGAATTGCTGGTAAAGTTTGTAAAACGATAGATTAGTTCTCTAACACCAGGATGACCGAAAGAAAACACTTTCCCAGCGGGAGAGAACACAATCATCAAAATCTCTGCACCACACAATGTGCAAAGCTCACTGGCTTTCTTGAAAAGACCAAACCTTCTTTTCGAGAAAGTCACTTGAAGGTTCTTCTCGTTTCTCCTTTTTTTCATCTCTATTTTCTGACCACCTTTGTTACTTTTCACTATTTTCTCAAAAGCTTTGGATAAGCAAGAGACAAAGCTGATGATGTTTAAGAGTAGAACAACTTCTTTTTATTTATACAGGCGTGTATTACACATGGAACCATTTATCATTATAAGTCATTCTAAGTACTATTTTTCCTACCAACCCTTATTTTTATCAAAATTGAATTTTCCCATTTGAGGAATATTTCATACTTATCTCTAAAATTTCTTAAGGATAGACATTCATGGTGATTTAAATGCAATATCATTGTATTAGTTTGACCAATGTATGAATTAACTCCCCCATCAGAAGCACAATAAATTATTTATGAGCTGTTGTATAAACACCTATTCTATATATTAGGGAACAATTTAATAAAATTATTCATTTTAGCAATTAGAGCCAATTTTGGTCTTTTTTTACAGCTAATACAAGTAATCTATAAACAGAAAAGAATATTATCTATCTTTGAGACATTTCAAGCATGGCCACATCATATTCAAATTTTAATTCAAATTAAAATAGATTAAATGAGATTTTAATTTTGAGTTATGGGGGCCTAAAATTTTCAAGATAGATATATACAATTTACGAGAGTTTAATGTTCCTAATGATAGTGAGTTATGTTTATTAAAATCAACATTTATAAGTTATGATTCATACTCAAGTATTGTAGATTTTTGTCACTATCTTTGTTTTTCAATAAAATGTTTGAAGATTACAATCATAATTGATTCTTGTAATAAACATGTTCTTTCACATAAAACGTTTACTTGTTCTTTTGTTACCAAAAGAATAAATCACGAAGAGAAAATATATAATCCGTACACACGATTCTAACAACAGACAATTGGACTTATCAAAAAAAATTTACAATCAAATGGTTGGAATGAAATTTTTTTCTTGAGTTATGGGGGCCTAAAATTTTCAAGATATATATTATATATATACAATTTACTAGAGTTTAATTTTCTTAATGATAGTGAGTTATGTTTATCAAAATCAACATTTATAAGATACAAATAAAATGATTTATACTCAAGTATTGTAGATTTTTTGTCACTATCATTGTTTTTCAATAAAATGTTTGTAAGATTACAATCATAATTGATTCTTGTAATAAACATTTTCTTTCACATAAAACGTTACTTGGTTCTTTTGTTGTTGTTACATCAGTACCAAAAGAATAAATCACGAAGAGAAAAATATATAATACACACGATTCTAGCAACAGACAATTGGACTTAATTATCAAATTGCACATTACGTACGCATGCAGTCTTATCTCCATCAAAGAATTTAAACAAAGTTTGTTAAAATTAAAACATAGTTTATTCTTAATTTTGAAAAAAAAATGAAATTAAGATTTTTTAAGTAACTTTAATATTTCATGGGTCCATTGTTAAATTTGGGGTTCTTAAAAATATAAGAGTAAAAAACAACAGGAAAATAAACTTATTTTAGAGAGGTGAGCGCGTGAGATCTTCTCGCGACTCTCTCCTCTCTCCTCCTTTTTCTTCTTCTGATCACGACTCTGTGCACCGAGTGAAGGGTTCCTCTGGCGATTCCGGCGTTGAAGAGGAACTACTGGTCCATGGCGCTTCATTGAAGAGGAACTACTGGTCCATGGCGCTTCATCCGCAGTCCATTGCACCTACCGGCGAGGTCACCAGATCGAAATCAAGGGAGTTTGTGGCGAGGAGAAGTTTCCGCAGGACACTTCCGGCAAGAGCTCTACCGGCGGCGTGGCTATGCGGTTAGAAGAAGGAAGTTCTCGGCGAGGAATGAGAAAGATACGGCGGTTAGATCTGAATGGCTAGAGACGCAGGAGGTTTTGTCACGGCTGGTGGTTTTACGGGGGAGGTCTTCCGCCGGAAAGGCAAGGCTAAGTCACCGTCGATGGCTTTTTAGATCTACTCCCTACTGCTCTATCTCTATCAGATTGAACTATGGCTTCCGGATTGTTAGATCGGTTTCTTCTTCCTTCTCTTCACAACTCTACGGTGGCGGGATGGTGATGGTCCTGTGTCACCTTCTCTGTTTGACTCCCGTCTTCCTGGCTCGCCGGTGGTCCTGGTCCGGCGAGTATCCACAGCTTCGTGGGAAGGCGGCTGCGATAGAGTTCTCCATTGCAGATTAGGGTTTCTTGTTTATATCGGTTAGCTATTGGTTTAGATTGGTTTATACCCGGGTCAATTTTGGTCTATGTTATCTCGTTTGTTTTGGTGTAATTGGACTGAACCCTAAGGGGATAATTGTATGGGCCTATTCCGAAAATAGCTCATTGGACATATATGTTTATAAATTGAAAGCCTTTTAACAAAATATATATATATATATATATATAAATTTAATGATAAAATTTCAATTGACAATCACAATTACCCCATTAAACCACCTTTCAGCGATACAAAGACAGTTTTCTCGTCACGCTTAGCGGCAGAGTTAGGGGCTTTCTTACAGATGACAACGGGCTCCCAATCTTGAGTCATATAGGTCCAACTCCTGCCATGATGGCTTTCGTCCGTTTGAGCATCACTATAAGCTACCAAGGGTTCAGGTGGGAGCCATTGCGTCACCAATCAAACTGGTTTGAATAAAGAATTCTTAGGTACCTGCTAATGAATGTAACTCCACTCTGTCCGATCTTGTGTACTGTCTGAAGGGTCCGCGTCTCCACCTTCAAGTAGAGATATAGATACTGATTAAAACATGTTTCACTTGTAACTTGCAGCAACAAAAAGGGTTTTAGAAAGCTGATTTACCTCCTGCAGCCGAGATAGATATGGTTATCATCACCATGTCAAATAATCACAACTCTATGACAATCTCATAAACAGAAAAGAAACAAATTCATCAAGCTAATCTATCCATAGAACTTACAAACAGACAATAAACAATTAGATGAACACAATTCACTACATAAACAATTAGATCTCATTACTAAGAATATGATGAGATCACCTAAGTTAATATGAATGCAACCACACCAATCACTAGACAATAAAACTATTTTACTAATAACATTAAAAGAATCACTAGACAATAAAACTATTTTACTAATAAAATTAAAAGAATAAAAAAACTGGACAAGGGAAATCATATATATAATAGCAGAGTTTTCTTTCATACGAGAGCATCCACGTCACCACAAAAATTTAACAAAATCATTGGGATTTATATATTGTTTTGAAGGCCACATTCATTACATGGCTGATTAAATATAAGCCCAAATATAATTAATATAAGCTTATGTAAAAGAAAGGGAAAAAGTATATACCTCTACTCACCTCCCATTTGTTTTTGACTCTTTGTTCATCGGTCGTTGCCAGGATTCACAAATAAGAATATCAACAGTCGTCAAATGTTGAAAATAAGATCACTAAAATTAAGGTTGAAAGGCGAACGTGGGCATTTACATACGAGACATAAATACTCCATAAAATACCATATTTAAGAATATTAATTGGAACGTCCAAGAAGATGAAACATCCATCACTTGTCATTAATCTATTTAAACGAGTGGAAATAAACACAATTCACACTTTCAAAGTTTACAATACTTCTGTTTACAAATGGATCCGAACAAAGTTGATATAAGTCAACTGGAATTACTCCCTCAAGATCTCTTGGATATAATTGTCTCAAAAGTTGTTGTTACATCCTCTCTTGCAAAGAATTAGGCGCATCTAATGACGAACGAGTTTTCCAAAAACTCAACCTCGCTCCACTGATGAAGAAGTCACTATTGTCAGTCCTATACCTTCCCCTCATGAAAAATGTCTTGCAGAAAACAATCATGATGCTCAATGATTTTTTCAGAGGAATCCATCATTTGGGTGTCTCAGCCAATGCAGGGTAGCTAGAAGCCGTCTATTTGTATGCTATTTTACTATTCTATAGAGGCATAAACGTTGAAGGTAAAAGCTTAAATGGACTGACAACACAACTATGGTTAACAATTGCTGGAAAAATAACAGAATCTCATTACATTGGATTAGAGTGGCCAGAAAGAATTGGTATTTAATCTCCCTTCAACAGAGATGAAACCAACAACAACAAGTTTCTATCACCTCAAGAACATAGACACCACATTTGAAAAGTGTTTCCACTACAAGCAAATGTATAAGTTTATCTTCATGATATAACTTAAACGTGGCATTTAAAAAGTTGGAAAATCAGTTTTTTAAAGTTTCCTTAAAATGCTTATAAATAGACTTGTGACAAACATAGTCTACATAGAAGTTTTTAAAGGTCTACCAGCAATTTCATGTAAGTAATTAACATCGACAGTCCACTACCTACATTAACTAATTCTTTACCAAAAAAAACAAAAACAAAACAAAACCGAATTGAATCTTATATTTGACACTTTTAACGAAGAAACTAACTACTATTTCCATACTTTTATGAAGATAAACATGGTGGCAAAGGAAACCAAGAGACACACATTTTTTAAAAATGATTATCAACATCCATTTGTTATTCAAATCAACCATATCATTTACTTAAAACAAATAATCAAATATTCAACTTATCATGTTTTCAAATTTTCATATCAAAAAGGTTAAAAAACGATTTACGAGAGAAGAAGGGTAACAAAGATCATAGATTTCAGCAAGAAAGCTAACTATTTTGTAAACAAAAAATTATCAATTTTTACAATGTGCCTCATTAAACAGTTAACTATTATTCAACAAGCTATTTTTCAATGAATGATCCACACACATGATAATCCCCTCAAGTTTAATCAATATATCAAACCAACAAAAATATAACAATCAAATTCTTGATATACTTACAAATTCTCCATTACTTAGACAACCAATTTACCAATAACGAACAAACTCCCCAGTTCTTTAGTTCCCATCTTCATCCTAGAAATCAAATTAGGGGGAAACTATTACCAAGACACAATAAAACATTAAAAAAAAAAACTATGCCTTATCAACAAAAACAAAACAAAACCTTGCCACCCGAGAAATCAGAAATTAACTTAGTCTACGTCGACACCACAAACCAAATTAGACTCCGCCAACTGTCTTCTCAAGACTAATAAGGAATCTTCTACACTCGAAACAGTTAACAACTACATCCTAAATTGCAACCCAAGTCCGTACAAACGAACTCATAGAACAAAGAAAAAGGTGGAAAAGGAGGATGAATGGATGAAGAAGAAAGTAATTACAGAACACTTTTAATTTAGAACAAAACCAAAAAAATGAAAAAAACAAACTCAACAAAACCCAATCCTAAAAAACATATTTAAGCATGTTAAGTGAGATAATAAACTTTCGACAATTGCCTATTAAGACATGTCCCATGTTTAACCAAATTGTAAATCGACAAAATACTATCCTATACAATTGCATACTAAACAAACAAATACATAATACACGTAATACCACCTTCTCGAGAACACAAACACATATAGAAAAAATATATATAATGAGGAACCTCAAATACTTTTTCGCCCATTTATCAAACACCTCAAATACATATAATCAAACACATAGAAAGTAAAATCAAACAAAAAACATAATAAGATACATTAGCCTTTGTGTCGGCTTAGCATATGTGTTGAAGGTGCAAAAGCATTGGGGAGCTTAAGATGATAATTTTTAATATTTTTTTAAAATGGTATATATTTAAGTTTTGTTTATAATATAACACTCGATCTAGATAAAATTTGAGTTGGGCCTGATTAACATATACTCATTTCATTTCAAAATATAAGATGTTTTGAGTGAAAGTATGAAGATTAAGAAATGACTATTTTAAAAAAAGTTTAACTAATCGTAAATAAGACTGCATAAAATAAATAATAAGAAAATATAAAAGTAATCTAAAAGTTACTTAAAAAGTTGATAACATCTTATATTATAAAACAAAGAATAACCTCTAAAACATCATATATTATGAAACTGATGGAGTATTTAATTTCATCTCTAGTAACATTAAGGAGGTGTTATTGGAGGAAGCATTTTAATTGATTTCAATTATTTGTGGATTTTAAAATTCTATGGTTTTCTAATGCATGGATTTGTTGTCATTAATAGTGGATTTGAAAATCATTATTACTGGACTTTATTATTTAACTTAAATAAAATAAATTTACCCATAATTGCGTTGTTAACCAAAAATTAAGGAAAAAATCAAGGTAAAAATCAAAGCAAAAATAAATTGAACTAAAATATTATTTATTATCAATACTCAATACGTAATTGGTTTTGCAACAATAATGAGGGAGAACTGCTAAAATTACCGATGGGAACCTAACCGGAATCGCAAAAACACCGGGAGAGGAGGCCATCTGAGAGATATTGACTATGAAGCAATAACTGATCACGAACGGAACCGCCGGTGAAAAACACATGTGGAAAGACATCTTTTTGATTCTTCCACTAATCTCTGAATCAATTCTGAAGAGAGAGAAAGATATTGAAATACTTAAAAAATATGTCAGATTGTGTTTGTTCATCTTTTCCGAATAAAGTTCATTAAAATCTAAAATGACACTAAATCAAATGGACATCGAATAACCGAGTTTTTTTATGTATTCTAAAATCCATCAAATAAATACATAATCTAATAACACCAAATTTTAATGGACTTTTTTAAATACTTAATTGAATAAGACTTCATTTCAAAATACATTAGATTCCTTTAAAATACACGGTTGAATAACACCCTAAAAGAAGGAATCGCTCACCATAGATTTTGTTTAAGATTTGAAGATCCGGACAAAATCTTTCAACTTAAACCGCAGACCCGACCCGAGAACGGTGACGTAATTTGATCAAGGCGAGACCTTTAGGATCGAAGAACCTGAACCCAATTGAGATTTTGAAGAACAATAACAGAGACGAAGCCACACCAATAATAAATTTTGAGAATCCATAGAGATTAAAAAGAGAAGACCTCTTGGTAAGAGTAGCAATTCCGCTCATCCTCTGCATAAAGTTGAGCAAAAATCATGATGCGATCACGGGGAGACAAGAAATCGGCGGTGAACCGGTGGGTCGCGAAACTGAGAGAGAGAGAGAGAGAGAGAGAGAGAGAGAGAGAGAGAGCATAGTCGACATAAATGAGGCAAAGTAAAAAAAAAAAAATTATTTTTCTCCCCAGCCAATCAGGAGTTGAAACAACCTTGATCATTAGAGTTTTTTGAGTTTTATAAATTAGGGGATTTGAGTCGAGACTAGGGATTATCAATCGATTTGTTTCAGTTTAAAGTAGAGATCTTTCTGGAGGAATATTATGAGTAGAAATTATGGTTTTTTTTTTTTTTTTTGGAGTTTAAATTAGGGTTTATGATTTGTTTCTTCTTTTGTGATTGTTGTTAGATTGGAGAACACAAGTCCAGTTATCTCTACACTGATGGGATTAATGAGAAGGGTAAAAAAAGCAATTAAACTGGTGAAGGAGCAAGGCCTGAGATTTACACTGAGGAACATGAGAAGCAGCTTCTTGGGAATACAGAACAAAGTTGAACTTGTTTTGTTGATGGCTATGACAGGATGGGAAACGGATTTTTATGATCCGTTTTAAGGGTAAGACTTGTCACTAATTCAGGTAAAGAACAAACACCCCCATTTCTGGTATTACAAGTTGCAAATACTGTGAAACGTGGTTTGCTCAATTGTTGAGAATTGAGTTCTTGATTAAATCTGCAACAAAGACAAAGTAGAAAGTTGTGTTGTGACTTAGTGGTTAAAGCCTAGCTAAGAGAGTTGTTGTAATAGTAGTGTGGCTTGTGTAAGAAAGCAAACTTATGATGTGTAAGGGTTAGTAACTAGGAGTATGGTCTAATGTGTAAGAGTCATGATGGTCTTAAGTATGGGAACATGTGGGAGGTGCAACTAGTAGAAGTAGTATAAGTATGATGTGTGTGTTGTAAGAAAGTATTCTAGAGATCCGAAAATAAAATGTAATCTCTTTGTGTTATCTCTCTAAGTTCTCTAACTTTCTTGTTATTCAATGAACAAAACAGAGTGTCCAAAACAGAGATAGAGAGATGAGAGAAACTGATCTTACAAGTGAGAGTAAGATCCTGAAATGTCAACATCAATGCTTTACTATCTGTGTTCTATGTGTGCGCGTTACATGCAGAAAACGATGGGACATCGTACACAGTGCAGTGAGTTAAACATGGAGAATGCAGACTGGTCCTGCCCTGTTTGTCGCGGGATTTGTAACTGCAGTTTTTGTCGGAATAATTAAAGGATGGGGTTCCAACTGTCCCAATTTGCAGAAGGGTAGATTGTTTTCTTTCAATTGCTCTTTTGTATTATCTTTGAATAGATTCAAAAGCTTAAGATTTCTTTCTTTATTGGGGTTGTTTTCCAGATAGCTGCACTTGGCTACATGTTTTTAGCACATCATCTGGTTCAAAGCAAACTGTCACAAACAAACAAGGCTATGACGTTCGTCGGTGGATGAGAGGCTGTCACAGGCTTGTTCAGTGGTGGCGAGAGTGAAGTGTAGGTTGGTTCGTGCGAGACGTTTTGCGCATTTGAGCATTGGCTTCGGTTTCCTTCAGATTTTTGATTGGGCTAAGAAATCAAACAAAGGTTTACTTCTTTTCATTGATGAAGCCGATGCTTTTCTATGCGAGTAAGATCTCCCTCTTTAAGTTTCTAGTATATGAGTGGTCGTTTGAGCTGCATTTTGTCAGTGTTTTAGATTTCTGACTGTAAAATAACAGAAAGATTGCAACTTTTTCTCTTTGCAAGCGTAACAGCACTTACATGAGTGAGGCTCAACGTAGTGCTCTGAACGCTTTGCTCTTCCGAACTGGTGATCAATCTTGGGACATTGTTCTTGTCTTAGCTACAAACAGACCTGGAGATCTCGATAGTGCGGTTACAGATAGGATTGATGAAGTCATTGAGTTCCCACTTCCAGGGGAAGAAGAACGTTTCAAGCTTCTCAATCTCTATGTCAACAAATATCTAAAGAATAGTGACAGCGACAAAGACACAAAACACATATGGAGTCATTTGTTTAAGAAGCTGTCACAGAAGATTACCGTTAACGCAGACTTAACTGATCAAGTGATATCTGAGGCTGCAAAGAAGACGGAAGGATTCTCTGGCCGTGAGATTGCAAAGCTTGTGGCTGGAGTACAAGCTGGAGTATACGGACGAAAGGATTGTGTTTTGGATTCACAGCTTTTTGAAGAGATTGTTGCGTATAAAGTTGAACAACATCACCAAAGGCATAGGCTTTCTTCTGAACGTTTTCAACCATTACTCTTTTCTTCCTAGTCCATTTGCATCTTTGATTATCCCATGTAATTCTGATGAAAAACATTTAATTGAGGATAGTGAGACATGTCACTTACCAACTTCTTCCTTATATCTTGAAGAGCACCAATCAGATCGTCAGTTTCGGTTAGGTCGAGTTCTTTCACATCTTTTTCATACCAGCAGATTCTTCTTTGTTCTCTGGATTGTTTCACCATGTCCAATGTCATTCTATTATGTTCCGCCTTTTTCTGTTTGGCCAGCACCTGCAACGATGAAAATCATCTAATTTTGTGAAATAAAAAAAGAGATATATATGGTTTATGCGCATATGAATATTTAAAATAATAAAAAATATAATTATGTTTTACATGAGCGAGCATCTCCTTGAGATATTGGACATTTCTATCCGGACGAGATTCAACAAGCTGGTTGTTGTTTGGTTGGTGGGGAATGAGAGAATTGTCGGTAAAATTTGTAAAACGATAGATTAGTTCTCTAACACCAGGATGTCCGAAAGAAAACACTTTCCCAGAGGGAGAGAATACAATCATCAAAATCTCTGCACCACACAATGTGCAAAGCTCACTGACTTTCTTGAAAAGACCAAACCTTCTTTTCGAGAAAGTCACTTGAAGGTTCTTCTCATTTTTCATTTTTTTCATCTCTATTTTCTGACCACCTTTGTTACTTTTCACCATTTTCTCAAAAGCTTTAGATAAGCAAAAGACAAAATTGATGATATTTAAGAGTAGAACAACTTCTTTTTATTTATACATGCCTATATTACATATAGAACCATTTATCATTATAAGCCATTCTAAGTACTATTTTCCTACCAACTCTTATTTTTATCAAAATTGATTTTTTCTATTTGAAAAATATTTCATACTTATCTCTAAAATTTCTTAAGGATAAACATTTATGGTAATCTAAATGCAATATCATTGTATTAGTTTGACAAATGTATAGATTAACTCCTCCATCAAAAACACAATAAATTATTTATGAGCTGTTGTGTACCTATTCTATATATTGGGGAGATATTTTATTAATTAGAGCTATCTTTTTTACAGCTAATACAAGTAATCTATAAACAAAAAAGAATATTATCTATTTTTGAGACATTGCCACATCATATTCAAATTTTAATTCAAGAAAACACGAATCTTCATTGAAAACAGCTTTTAAGTAAGTATTGAAACTGCCTCTACGTGGCTATGACCGGGTCGGGTCGGGAAGACACTAACCCTGCAACTGCAAGCCCTAACCAGGAATCAACACGTGGCAAATAAGTCAGACATTACTTCCCACCGCTTTAACCGCCACGTTAACATCGAATAACCCACGTGTCTATAGTTAACCGCTTATCTAGTGAAAGAAAGGGATCACACCTGATAACTATAAACTTTCTCCATAGAGATTGGAACCAGAATACAAAACACAAACTATCACAAATCGAAAATTAAAGAAAATTGGGAATGATGGCGAAAAGAAGTGTCATGATGATGATGATGCTTATGATGTTGGTGATGCCGATGTGGCCGAATGAATGCTATGGATGGGGAACAGAGACGGCAGATGATATGGTTAGAAGCGAAGCAGAGCATGCTGATAACGCAGCCGAGACCGCTCATGACAAAACTGCTTCTTGGACTGGTTGGGTTTCAGACAAAATCTCCACGTAAGAGTAATCTTTTGTTTACGCGTGATCATACTTTTATTTTGGATCTGTGTTTGTTTCTTTATATAGAACCATATATAGTTAATCTCTTTAGTCTTTGATAATAATTATAAAAAAACTTTTCTAAATTATGAATCGTAGTTTTGAGTTTTGTTTTTACAGAATGATTCTTTTATTTATGTGCACGCTTCATTTGCATTTCGAACATTTAAGTGATTTAATATTTTTTTTTATTTTTGGGTTGAACAGAGGATTGGGAAGCAAGAAAGACGAGGCAGAAGAAGCGGCTGAATCTGCGAAGAACTATGCTTATGACAAGGCTGAATCCGCATATGACAATGCGGCCGGTTACGCCAAGGACTTTGCAGCAGACAGGGCCGGATCTGCTTACGATAGTGCTCAAAATGCGAAACATTATGCTTATGATAAGGCTGGTGATGCAAAGGATATGGCCTATAATAAGACCGGTGAAGCTAAAGACATGGCTTACAACAAGGCCGGTCAAACTAAAGACATGGCTTTCGACAATGCAGGTCAAGCCAAAGACATGGTCTATGACAAGCCGGGTCAAGCTAAGGACATAGCCTACGACAAGGTGGGATCAGCCTACGACAAAGCCGGTCAAGCGAAAGACATGGCCTATGACAAGGCCGGTCAAGCCAAGGATAAGGTTTTTGAGAAGGCGGGATCAGCCTACGACATTGCTGGTCAAGCCAAAGACAGGGCCTATGACAAAACCGGTCATGCCAAAGATAAGGCATATGACACGGCGGAATCAGCCTACGAAATGGCCGGTCAAGCAAAAGACATGGCCTACGACAAGGCTAGTAAAGCTAAGGACATGACTACCGACAAAGCGAGATCAACTTATGACAAGGCGGAACAAGCTAAGGACATGGCCTACGACAAAGCACGATTAGCCTCTGAAAAGGCTGGTCAAGCCAAGGACGTTGCCTATGACAAAGCCGAAGATGCGATTAGGATGGCTACCGATAAGAGTGGTGAAGCTAAAGATAATGCTGATGAATCATACGAAAGATTCAAAGAAGGGTCTAAGAATGCCAAAGATATGGCATCAGATAAAGCTCAAGATGTTAGAAACAAAACAGCGGACGCATACGGATCAAGGAGCGAAGCAGACGAAAGATTCGAGGATGCCTTGCGTAAGGTTGGGGAAAGGTATGGTGCAGCTAAGGATTCAATGTCAGAGAAGACAAAAGAAGCTTATGAGAGTGCAAAGGAGAAGGCTTCTGATGCTGCTGGAGAGTACGGTACATATGTGAGAGACCGTAGTGCCGAGCTGTAGAACCGGAGAAGTTATATTTACGTCTAGGGTAAAAGTTAAAAGTATGATTTTAGATATCTAATCTTCGTTTGTGAAATAAATTTTCTTATATATATGTGTAATATATGTATATGTAAGAATGATGGAGTTACTTGTATTAGTTTCTAAAGCAGATTCTGAATTAAACTTGAGATGTTTCTTAATCTGGATATAAAGAAACGCTTATTCAATCTCGATACAAATGATCCATATATATATCAATATCAAATATAATTTAATTTACTGAAGAGATTATTAATCGTCATAGTGAATGGATGCGAGAAACTTTTTGAGACGCCTGTTGTAAACACAAGGTCTTTCCAAATGAACCAGATGGCCTGCCTTCTTTATACTCTCTATTGATGCCTTCTCACCTAGTTGTCTGAAAAATCAACGATGATCAAA
>NC_025695.1:2030205-2035090 GCF_000633955.1 Camelina sativa | reverse complement strand
AAAAAAAAAAAAAAAAAAAAAAAAAGCCTTTCAGATGGCAAGTAATTGTAAAGTTTTTAAGATCTTCAAACTCACTCTTTCATGTTTTTAGCCAATTCAAGGTCAAAGATTTGATCACTTTCACCCCACAAGAAATGTATTTTCTGCATGCAGACATGGAATGTTATTATATAGTGTAAATGATAATTGCACATATATTATGATAATAAGATTGATAGAATTGTTTGAATGTAAATGTGATAGACAATAATAATCTTTCGGATGTGGATATTTTCTCATACGTACCCGTGGGAAAAGAGGGATTTTCGCGTCCTTGTTGCTGACCACAACAGCCTCTAACAGTTCAGCTCTTTCTTTCCTGTTGTTGAACATTATCTACCAAGTACCAATCCAGTAAAACAGAATTTAGAACCAGAACATAATAAATACTTCTTTATTCAACAAAAGTCTTAAAATGAATAAATTATAATAGAAATCTAGTTAATAAATCCTTGGTAGACAAATAAAATACTGCTACCAAATATAAATACGAGATATAGTTGAGAGTAGTTGAACAAATTATAGCTAACCTAACCACATATTCTGTATAATAAAATATTTTATATATTACCTGCCATACATGTAGATTTATGTATAATCTATTTTTTGGTCACTGCTTCTAGATAATGTTTGGCGAATGAATTAGAATAAACAGAATGCTAAAGTTCGAACTTATTTTCAAATGATGAAGAATATATAAGGAAAATAAATATATTATATATATAAAGAACGTGAAAAATTAAGTAATTCTGATTTTTTTTTTTTTAAAACAAACTGTGTTTCTAAAGACATAGTAAGCATTAGTTTATATTAAAAGTTTAAAGATATCAGAAAATAGTAGTTTTATATTAAAAGTTTGAGAATCCAATTTATATCCCACTAACACTATATTTTTATTTGAAAAGAATTAACGAAAGCATACAGTATCTATGAATTATAATGGATCTGAATAAAATTAGCAGCATTAATCCATGAATATAAATTTGTGTAGGCGCCAAAAGAGATTTGAAACTTGAAAGAAAGAGGCAAATAAACTTCGCGAGTGCCACCTAACTCTCACAATCAGTCTTTCTTGGCAACGTGATCCATATGATATACCTTGTGAGTTGCGACTCTAAATATATTTTTCATAATGGAAAAAAAAACTACAAAATGCAATTATTTGTTAACGGAACATCAAGTTAATGCAATTCCCTATCATCTACTATTTAAAGAAAATAAATAATCGAATTAAATTTGGGCAGTAGTAAATAATTAATTACCTCGATGTAGTCTTTGAACAATCGATTAGGGAACCACAAGGGTTTATGCACAGCAATGGTAAAGAGAGCCTTAAGTCCCTTAACCGAAGTCGGTAACAAGAGTTCCGTGGAAGAACTAAACCCTAACCGGTTCAAGCTCGACTCATTAATGGTGTTGGTCATTGTGGGAATCGAACCAGACACAACGATTGCTCTAACCATGTCCGGGTAAGCCTCAGCGATCTTAAAAGCCACCATGCCTCCGTAGCTGAACCCTACGGGAACAAACTCATCCACGCCGAGGATACGAAGCCCCTTAACCAAACAGTCGGCTTGAAACGCCGGAGACCGGTCCGGGTTGTCGGAGTAGGATCCACCGAAAAAGAGGAGGTCCGGTATGTAAACCGAGTATTTCTTGGATAGTGCACCGACTTGGAACTGCCACGTCACGATCCCTTCGCCGGCGAAACCATGGATTAACAAGACGGCAGGCTTTTTCCGTTTCTCCGGTTTGGTTGGTTTTCCCGTACCGGATTTCTTCTTTAGGGTTTCCTTAGGGACCCAAAAGTTTATCTTCGTCCCTGGTTCGATCTCTAGACTGTAAGGAACGACGCCGGCTATTTTCATCAAACCGTATAACAATGGTTTTTGTACCTCAACAAAGTTCACCATCTTGAAACTATGTTTGTGTTGGTCTTTTTTTTGTTTTTAAGAGGTTTGAAGGGAAGATCAAATGGGAAGTAACATTATATAACTTATAGACTTGGCACTTGGATTTGAATTTATTAAAATGTGTTTGGTGTTGGGTTGTTATATATCTTTGTCTGTTGTTTTCTTTTGTTTTTGATTTTTTTTTTTAAAAAAAAATTGGTTTCCCCACCTTGTAGAAGAACACACTAATTTAGAAACTAAAAGTGTCATATTATCAAAATGTATGTGTAACATCCATTAGACTTCCTTATATGATATTGACTGATTATTAAGACCGAAATCACTAGATTACCCATCATTTGTCTTTGCTTTTCAGTATACATGGTTGAATACAAATTTTAATTTTTTTGGTTATCATATCTATTTAGTAGTTAAAAACTGTTATTGGGATATATATATATATATATATATATATATATATATGATGTATATTTGCTTTAAGCCGCCGCCTTTGCGGAAAAAAAAACAAAAATTTGAGAGAAGAAAAGAGAGTAAAAAATGTCTTAAAACTTGTTTTTCAGTGAATGACCTATACAAAAGTTTGTTGGATCTAATTACAGTTGGGGAGAAAGCCGGTGGATGACCTACACATCCTACTTCTGTTGGTACTCTTACAGTTTCTTAAATAAATCTTTGCGTAGCAGATAAGTAATAGTAATATATGTATATTAGTTTGTTCTTGGTAACATTGAGTTTAGTAGATATATAAATCTGGCGCCTGGCAGTGGTCTATTCTATTTTTCAAAAAGTCGTTCAAAGTTTGGAATTTCATTTGACTTTAGATCGGATTTAAATCAACTGGGCTTTGGCCCAAATCATAAATTATATTTGTGCAAAATAGTAGTAAGCAAAGGTTTTTTTTTTCCTTTTTTTCCTTTTTTTTTTTTTTTGCTAAGGTTATGAGTGTAAAAAAAAACACTTTATAAACTTCGATTAAGTTTCAGGAAACATCTTGGCATCAAATTTGATTTCAAATCCGATTTTTCTACCGTTTAAATAAGTCATGAAGAATCAAATAAAATTAAAACGATTTTTAAGACAGTAACCAATGAAAAAGATAAATATTCTTCACATGCAGTTGGTAGCAACAGCGTTCAGCAGAGAGCAGCACACGAAGACCCGTTTGATGGTCAAATTTCCAAGACAATTTGGTCATAACACGACAAACATTCCATCTTGTCCACCCTGCAGATACTCTTTTTTGGCTGAATTAGTATTTGTTTTGTTTCTCATTTGAGAATTCGGTTCTATTTTAATTATTTCAGTTCGGAAAAAATTGTGAAACATTCATTTCGAATATATTACAAAACCTCGCAAACTAGAGGTTTAAGGGAAACATTTGTGAAGATAGTATCTAAATCCCAAAACATTCANTCCTTTCTTCTATCGTTTTACATAGGTGTTATAATCGTTATCTCATATTTGGATTTTCGCGGTCCTACATAGAATATGTTTGATATTGTATAATATCACTGAATCATGGTCAAAGTAGGACACACGTATAAAAAGGTTATAAAGTAAGTAATGTATCATCAGTTCATTACCCGAGAGAACATTTAAAAAGTCATGTAAGGAAAGCACATACACAAGTAGCTTCATGCGAACTTTAATTATAAGAACAAAAACAAAAACACTTACACATTGACCCAAAAAAAAAAAAGACATTCAATATATATATAAAAGAAAGTAAAATAAAGAATTTAACCAAGGCTTAATAGTACTTTTCTTTTTTTCGTTAAAAGGTATCCAAGGCAAAGATGAGGGGGGCAAATCTATGTATGCAATGATCACTCATCACATCGTAAAATCGTGGACAAGGCTGGTCCGGTCGGCGACGTTAAGCCTCCAAGACAAGAACGGGTCGGAAGTGACGTCATGAGCAACGTCGCTGACGTCACCAACGAATGTGTATTCGTTATTCGCCGGCGAGTAATTATAAGGCGTGTTTTGCTGATGCTGGTGTACCCAAGGCGACGATGAAGCATATTGATCACGATTGATAAAATTATAATGATTTGCACCCGCTTGACGATCCGAAGTTGGAACTCCAGCCGCCGTTGATCCTCCGCCGGTGGTCGAGTTTCCGACGGTCGATGCCCGTCTCTCTTCTTTCTTGAATCGGATTCCACACGCGTTACACAATGACTGACCAAATTAGAAATCATACAAAGTTATTATCCATATATTTTTTAGTGTTATATATGAGAGTAATCACTATTGGTTTACAAGGAGTCATTTTAAATGATTACTGAGCTTAAAAGCTACAAGTTTAAATTTTGATTGACTTTTGGGGTAATAAAAGGAAAGTTAGACTAGAGTATTTGGTTTGATATAAAGACTGATGTAGAGGTTACATGTTATCTACCTTAGGACCTCTTGGACCGTTTCTCCAAAGAGGAGTAGAAGTGGTGTCGCAGTTGGCGCAACGGCGAGAGAGGAGGTTATTACCGCCGCCTCCACCGCCTTTCTTGGCGCCGTTCAAGAAGTCCCAGCCTAAGGCGTCGGAGGTATGTGAAGAGAATCTACATCCATCGTCATCGTTGCAGAGGCGAGTGGAGGGAGTTCCAAGCGAGAGAGTGCAGTCAACAGAAGCATAAGGAGAAGAGTGATGAGCGACGTCGTTTTCAGAGGAGAAGAAGATTGAGAAACCCATCACTACACGTAGATATGTGATCTTGGAAACCCTAGAAAGTTGATATTATATATATATATATAGAGAGAGAGAGAGCCAGCGAGAAGTGTGTGTTGCGTTTGGTGGTTTATGAGATGAAGAAGTTGTAAGGAAACGGTGAAAGAAGAGTCAGCCAAAACAAAGAGAGAGTCCACGTTGCTGTTATGAAATGAAGACAAGACGTATTTATAGAGAATATGGGAACTTGACAAAAGAGGAAATT